>NW_022991808.1:25947-93447 GCF_902827175.1 Gymnodraco acuticeps
AAAACTCGAACGCCGCTTTATCCACGAACTCTTTCTCAGACCAGACTCTGGAGCGCGGGCCGATCTCCCTGTCAGCCAATCAGAGGGCAGAACACTGTTTACCTGCTGATGTTACGGTAAACAATATGAACTGTATCACTGTACAGGTGAGAGAGTACAGGTGAGAGAGTACTTGTACAGGTGAGAGAGTAACTGTACAGGTGAGAGAGTACCTGTAGAGGTGAGAGAGTACAGGTGAGAGAGTACCTGTACAGGTGAGAGAGTACAGGTGAGAGAGTACCTGTACAGGTGAGAGAGTAACTGTACAGGTGAGAGAGTACTTGTACAGGTAAGAGAGTACCTGTACAGGTGAGAGAGTACCTGTACAGGTGAGAGAGTACCTGTACAGACAGGTGAGAGAGTACAGGTGAGAGAGTACCTGTACAGGTGAGAGAGTAACTGTACAGGTGAGAGAGTACTTGTACAGGTAAGAGAGTACCTGTACAGGTGAGAGAGTACAGGTGAGAGAGTACCTGTACAGGTGAGAGAGTAACTGTACAGGTGAGAGAGTACTTGTACAGGTAAGAGAGTAACTGTACAGGTGAGAGAGTACAGGTGAGAGAGTACCTGTACAGGTGAGAGAGTACCTGTACAGGTGAGAGAGTAACTGTACAGGTGAGAGAGTACTTGTACAGGCGAGAGAGTACCTGTACAGGCGAGAGAGTACCTGTACAGGCGAGAGAGTAACTGTACAGGTGAGAGAGTACTTGTACAGGTAAGAGAGTAACTGTACAGGTGAGATAGTACTTGTACAGGTGAGAGAGTAACTGTACAGGTGAGAGAGTAACTGTACAGGTGAGAGAGTACTTGTACAGGTGAGAGAGTAACTGTACAGGTGAGAGAGTAACTGTACAGGTGAGACAGTACTTGTACAGGTAAGAGAGTAACTGTACAGGTGAGGAGAGTACTTGTACAGGTGAGAGAGTAACTGTACAGGTGAGAGAGTAACTGTACAGGTGAGAGAGTACTTGTACAGGTGAGAGAGTAACTGTACAGGTGAGAGAGTACTTGTACAGGTGAGAGAGTAACTGTACAGGTGAGAGAGTAACTGTACAGGTGAGAGAGTACAGGTGAGAGAGTAACTGTACAGGTGAGACAGTACCTGCTCTCCAGGGCTCCGACCACAATGGCGATCAGGTAGGAGGGCATGGGCACCTGAGGACATTATTATTATTATCAAAGCTCAGTGAGGGGGGGTAAACAAAGAAGGGGGGGGCAGGGTAAACAAATAGGGGGGGGGGGGGCAGGTAAACAAAGAGGAGAAGGACAGCTGCTGACCGGCTGCCTGAACTTGTAGATGATTCGCTCGTTATCCTGAGGGTCCACTTCCTGTCCGTCTCTCACCGCACTCATCACTGCAACCAGGTCCTTAGGGACAGACACCTGAGAGACAAGACACAGGGCACACTGAGACACCTGAGAGACACAGGGCACACTGAGACACCTGAGAGACACAGGGCACACTGAGACACCTGAGAGACAATACACAGGGCACACTGAGACACCTGAGAGACAATACACAGGGCACACTGAGACACCTGAGAGACACAGGGCACACTGAGACACCTGAGAGACAAGACACAGGTGTGTGTGTGTGTGTGTGTGTGTGTGTGTGTGTGTGTGTGTTACCTGAGTGTAGTAGGTGAGTCTGTGTGTGTGTATATGTGTGAGTGAGTGTGTGTGTTACCTGAGCATAGTAGCTGTGTGTGTGTGTGTGTGTGTGTGTGTGTGTGTATGTTACCTGAGCGTAGTAGGTGTGTGTGTGTGTTACCTGAGGAAGACGTGTGTGTGTGTGTGTGTGTTACCTGAGGAAGGTGTGTGTGTGTGTTACCTGGTTGTAGGTGTGTGTGTCAGTGTTACCTGGTTGTAGGTGTGTGTGTGTGTGTTACCTGGTTGTAGGTGTGTGTGTGTGTTACCTGGTTGTAGGTGTGTGTGTGTGTGTTACCTGAGCGTTGTAGGTGTGTTTGACAGACGGAGTGTCCTGGCAGGGAATCATGCTCCTGCAGTGATGAGCCTGCAAGACAAACCCAGGGACCCAAATGTCTCTTTGTTTATGAAAGTGATTGTTAAATAAAGCAGAATAAAGAAGAGGAACTTTGTTTCTTCATCCAACAGGAAGTGTTGAGACTTTAGAAATAAGAGCCGTTTGATGGACAAAGAGTTTATTACCACAGAGTACAAGGCTTCAAACACCAGAAGAAGAGATGCACCTTAACGAGGTATTCAATTAACTCATTCATCATCATATATTATATTCACCTGACACTGGCTGAACAGGTAGGGTTTTTCCTTCCCGGCCGTCTGCTCAGGTGAGAGCCACTGCAGCGCAGTTGCCGTCGGCGACGTCTCATAGGTCACCTCCACGATCACATGCTGCCCTCTGATTGGTCGACACAAACACCTTAGCTTTGTTTTACTTTGAAAGGAGTCTAACAGGAAGTGGACTGACTCACCTGGAGAGGTCGAAGGGCAAGGTGATCTCCAGGGGGGCTCCTTTAAAGGTGTGTTTAGGGCCCGTTGTAAAGCGCGCCGCCTGCCCGTTGGCTTTCACCGAGAACACCTGCAGGTCCCTGCAGTCCAGAGTCTGTACACAATAAACAATAAACAACAATAAACATAAATAATAAACTATAAATAAGCAATAAGAAGAATAAACAATATTAATAATAAGTAATTATTATTATTGTTTATTATACAAATATAAACAAGTCTTTTTTTAAAGAAAGGATAATAATAAATACTAAAAAATAAATCACCTGTCCCTGAATGCCTCACCTGTCCCTGAATGCCTCACCTCTCCCTGAACGCCTCACCTCTCCCTGAACTCCTCACCTCTCCCTGAACGCCTCACCTCTCCCTGAACTCCTCACCTCTCCCTGAACACCTCACCTCTCCCTGAACGCCTCACCTCTCCCTGAACTCCTCACCTCTCCCTGAACGCCTCACCTCTCCCTGAACGCCTCACATCTCCCTGAACGCCTCACCTCTCCCTGAACGCCTCACATCTCCCTGAACGCCTCACCTCTCCCTGAACTCCTCACCTCTCCCTGAACTCCTCACATCTCCCTGAACGCCTCACATCTCCCTGAACGCCTCACATCTCCCTGAACGCCTCACCTCTCCCTGAACGCCTCACATCTCCCTGAATGCCTCACCTGTCCCGAACGCCTCACATCTCCCTGAACGCCTCACCTCTCCCTGAACGCCTCACCTCTCCCTGAACGCCTCACATCTCCCTGAACGCCTCACCTCTCCCTGAACGCCTCACCTCTCCCTGAACGCCTCACCTCTCCCTGAACGCCTCACCTCTCTCCTGAGACGCCTCACATCTCCCTGAACGCCTCACCTCTCCCTGAACGCCTCACCTCTCCCTGAACTCCTCACATCTCCCTGAACGCCTCACCTCTCCTTGAACGCCTCACCTGTCCCTGAACGCCTCACATCTCCCTGAACGCCTCACCTCTCCCTGAACGCCTCACCTCTCCCTGAACGCCTCACATCTCCCTGAACGCCTCACCTCTCCCTGAACGCCTCACATCTCCCTGAACGCCTCACATCTCCCTGAACTCCTCACATCTCCCTGAACGCCTCACATCTCCCTGAACGCCTCACATCTCCTGAACGCCTCACATCTCCCTGAACGCCTCACCTCTCCCTGAACGCCTCACATCTCCCTGAACGCCTCACATCTCCCTGAACTCCTCACATCTCCCTGAACGCCTCACATCTCCCTGAACGCCTCACCTGTCCCTGAACGCCTCACATCTCCCTGAACGCCTCACATCTCCCTGAACGCCTCACCTGTCCCTGAACGCCTCACATCTCCCTGAACGCCTCACATGTCCCTGAACGCCTCACCTCTCCCTGAACGCCTCACCTCTCCCTGAACGCCTCACCTCTCCCTGAACGCCTCACCTCTCCCTGAATGCCTCACCTCTCCCTGAAACGCCTCACCTCTCCTGAACGCCTCACCTCTCCCTGAATGCCTCACCTCTCCCTGAACGCCTCACCTCTCCCTGAACGCCTCACCTCTCCCTGAACGCCTCACCTCTCCCTGAACGCCTCACCTCTCCCTGAACGCCTCACCTGCTGACAGTCAGCAGACAAAGTCCAACACAACCTCACCTCTCTGAACACGTCTCACTAAACTACACACACCTGATCTGTCTACACACACACACACACACACACACACACCTGATCTGTCTCTACACACACACACACACACGATCTGTCTACACACACACACACACACCTGATCTGTCTACACACATACACACACACACACACACACACACACACACACACACACACACACACACACACACACACACACACACACACACACACACACCTGATCCTCTACACACACCTGATCCTCTACACACACACACCACACACACACCTGATCCTCTACACACACACACACACACACACCCTGATCCTCTACACACACACACACCTGATCTGTCTACACACACACACACACAACACACACACACACACACATACACCTGATCTGTCTCTACACACACACACACCTGATCTGTCCACACACACACACACACCTGATCTGTCTACACACACACACACACACCTGATCTGTCTCTACACACACACACCTGATCTGTCCACACACACACACACCCACCTGATCTGTCTACACACACACACACACCTGATCTGTCTCTACACACACACACACACCTGATCTGTCCACACACACACACACACACACACACCTGATCTGTCTCTACACACACACACACACGATCTGTCTACACACACACACACACCTGATCTGTCTACACACACACACACACACACACCTGATCTGTCTACACACACACACACACACCTGATCTGTCTCTACACACACACACACACACACCACACACACACACACACACACACACACACACCTGATCTGTCTACACACACACACACACACACACACACACCTGATCTGTCTACACACACACACACACACACACACCTGATCTGTCTACACACACACACACACACCTGATCTGTCTCTACACACACACACCTGATCTGTCCACACACACACACACACACACACACCTGATCTGTCTACACACACACACACACACACACCTGATCTGTCTCTACACACACACACCTGATCTGTCCACACACACACACACACCCACCTGATCTGTCTACACACACACACACACACACACACACACACACACACACACACACACACACACACACACACACACACACACACACACACACACACACACAACAAACACGAGGAGATAGCTATTGAGAGAGGGACTGTCCGTGTCTCAGCTGGGAGGCTGTTCCAGAAAGAGCTGTCTTTAACGGAGAGGACATTTTGACTGAAAGTGGTCCGTCTGCGGTGGAGCTCAGTCTCCTCTAGTCTCTGACCTACTGCAGAGTCCAGTGGGTTTCTGTGGATGAATTCCCCTAAGGGGGGGGGGCAGTCCATGTAAACATTTATAAATAAAGCTCATATTTTAAAAGACTTACAATGGTCAAAACTCAAGAGATGGTGTTTCTGCAGGTAGAGAGGAGTGCATGAGGCTTCCTGTCAAACACCTTGGCTCTCTTCAGGCGGGATAGAGTCACACAGCGGAGGAAGGACTCTGTGTGACTCTACACCTTGGCTCTCTTCAGGGGGGGATAGAGTCACACAGCGGAGGAAGGACTCAGACAGGAAGAGAGACCTTCAGGGTTCTTCCCGTGTGCAAAGATGACTGCATCAATCGGCATACGTTAGGCAAGTCATCTGGTCTCTGACAGGTGAGACAGGGTTGTCTCTCTGACAGGTGAGACAGGTGTCTCTCTGACAGCTCAGCAGTAATAAGGGTAAAAGTCCAAACAGCCATAAATGAATAAAAGTGACCCAGACAACAGAGATGTAACACTAAGAGGCATTAAATATATCATATTAAATATGTTAAATATATTATATGTAATATTAAATATTAAGAGACCAGACTTCCTTATTTTAAATGTTAAATGATCAGTTCCTTTATTCTCCACCGAGGAGAGATTATTATGAAATAAGAGGCCTTAGTGTTTCATATTAATATAGAATAATATTTAATAATAATAGATACAATAATATAAACGTTAGTATCATTAAGAAGCATTTAATGTTATATTAAATATGTGTAACATATTTTATATTTTTCCTTTCAGTTCAGTAAGATCTGGTGCCCCCTTCAGGGCCCTCTCCTCACGGTAGGAAATGTGAGCTCTAGCTGAATGCTCCGGTTAGCTTCAGTGCTAACTTCGGGTCCGGTACCGGAACATACCAGCGACGTGCAGCCGGTCCTGCAGAGCCTCCACGGTGAGCGCGAGGACCCCTCTGATCACATGGCGGGAGAAATCCACGTGCAGCGCGAGGTTCAGGTGCCCGGTTGAGGAAAGTGGGAAACGAGGAGAAAGAGCACGGGTCCGACATGTTGACTGGTGAGAGACTGGAGACACACTGAGAACACAGGACACAATCCCCGACACACACACACACACTTCCGGGCGAGCGCTTTCACAATAAAGGAGGGCTAGACCCCACTCATGCTTTTAATTTAGAAATATTATTAGACATCATTATTTAAATATATTATTAAAAAAAAAATAGGAAAGAATTATTTTGAAAGGCTTTCTTTTGGTACATTTTTAATTAGGTCATATTTATTTTAATTATCTGTGGAGATTTTTGTATTTTAAGAGATCATTATTCTCAACTAAATAATGACTAAAAACAGATTCAGCAGAAAATCACAAACAACAGAATCTTTATTTTATAAGTTAAACAATCAACAACAGAAACAGGAAGTAAATATCAAAACTCATCACATGACCGTCCTCCACCTCCCGGAACAAGTGACACACACACACACACTCAGAGGAAACACATATCACTATACTCCACTGTACAGAGGGTCACAGGTGGTGGTGTGCGTTTTAGGTCTATATTAATAAGAGGAAACACAGCACTGTACAGAGGTGTCTACAGAGTGGTGGGGCGTTCAGGCTCCTGGTCAGCGGTGCGTTCAGGGCCCCTGGTTAGCGGAAGTCCTCGGCGCAGAACATGCCCTTGGCGCGCCTCAGGATGGAGTCTTTGCTGGCAGTCGTACGGATGTTCTTTTGAAGGAATCTCCAACACGGCAGGGATGGACTCAAGGTGGCCGTCGATGGCGTGGCGGATCATCTCGGCGATGAACTGGTTGATCAGAACGATGCCGATATCGCTCCTGGCCAGGAAGCTCCTGAGGGGGGGTGCACGTGGGGGGGGGGGGCACAGTGGGGGGGTATAGTCAGTGTTAGTATAGTTTAGAGAGGCCTCTCTCTGACACACTGGGACAGGTCGGTTACTATCCAGATCCAACTTAAATATCTCTCTCTAACGCACTTTGTGTGCTAATGAGGGTCGTTTGATTAAAGGGGTTTATTAAGGGCTTATTAAGGTTTATTTAAGGGTGTTTATTTAAGGGTTTACTCACTTGAAGGTCCCCTCTATCTCTGTGACTCTCTGGTTTACTTAAGGGTATAAACGGTCATCTTAAAGGTCCCGTGTCATGCTTCTCCGGTTCTGACCCGTCCCCTTGTGTTCTGTCCCGTCCCCTTGTGTTCTGACCCGTCCCCTTGTGTCCCCTTGTGTTCTGACCCGTCCCCTTGTGTTCTGACCCGTCCCCTTGTGTTCTGTACCGTTCCCCTTGTGTTCTGACCCGTCCCCTTGTGAACGCTCTGCAGAGTCTCAGAACCCTCAGATGTGCCACCCTGTAGGGAGTAACACTCTTGACTCAGAGAAGACCTGATGTGCTGCGCAGAACTCCTCGATGGACACAGACTCTACAGAGAGGCTGTGAGAAACCACTGTGAGTTTGGAACATTGAACAATGTGAAATCTATTCTCGCAGACCTCAACACTGGAAACTATGATCAGTAGAAATGGCCGTTTAAAAAGGTCTACTTTAAAGGGTTTACTCACTTGAAGGTCTCCTCTATCTCTATCTTAACGGTTTAGTAAAGGGTTTATTAAGGTTTTATTAAGGGGTATAAATGGTTATATTAACGGTCTATTTAAGGGGTTTATTAAGGGTTTATTTAAGGGTTGTTTAAGGATTACTAACTTGGAGGTCTCCTATTTAATTACGGGTCTAGATTACGGGTTTATTTAAGGGTTTTATTAAGGGTTTATTTAAGGGTTTGTTTAAGGATTACTCACTTGGAGGTCTCCCTATTTATATTAACCGGTCTAATTAAGGGTTTATTTAAGGGTTTATTAAAGGATTACTCACTTGAAGGTCTCCTCTATCTCCGCGACGCTAGTCTCCTTCTCGACCACAGGAAGTTGGGCTTCCGGTTCTTATTGAGCTCGCCCCCACCCCCCCAGCAGGAACCACCCGGTGCACGTGTCCGTCATCCCCGATCACCGCGATCAGTTTTACGCGCGCAGGACATCTCTAAAGGTGTTCAGAACGAGAGACAGAAACACACCTGAGAATCAGCTGCTTCTTTCACAGAGTCACGTGAGGTCAGCTGATCAACACTTCCGCTTCCGGCTGCGTCCGTCACTGAAAAACATTAAGACATAAATAAAATAGATAAATAATAATAAAACAGTTAACCAGCTGTGGTGCTTTAATCAATTAAACAAGTGTTGAGTGTCAAACTAACACAAAGGAAAACTCGTGAAATAAATCCAGATAAAATAAAACATCTTCCTGTTCAGACCGCACCGTGCTGCCTTCAGGTGCACATCGTTAATCTCAGCTTCCACTCTTACTTAGTCACGAAACTAAACGTTTTCATTAGTTTTTAATAACTGTGTATATATGTTGTTGTAACGCGAAGTGCTTCTAATATACTAGAACTCAGACAGCCCCCTATTACAGGTCCTCAATAGCACAGATCACACCTGCGCATGCTCAAACACAGTTAATCTCTGTTTAGTGTATTCTCCGACAGCACCTTAAAGCCTCAAGAGTCACGTGAACATCACGTGAGAGACAGAAATGCAGCTGAGAAGCCGCTTCTTAAAGAACAGAGGAAAACAACAATAATGGTGAGTTTTTAATGTGCCTGTTTTTACCATGATTTATAATTTAATGAGCTCTCAGTAAAACGTTTGTGGAACTACTGCTACAGTTAGCATTAGCCTGTTAGCTCTGATCCTCTGTGTTCACAGACAGTAGGTTTATAGCATTAGCTCTGGCCATTAGCCTGTTAGCTCTGACCATTAGCCTGTTAGCTCAGGTCATTAGCCTGTTAGCTAGTGATGGCGAGATGAAGCCTTATGAAGCTTTGAAGCTTTCCAGCCAATTGGTTCGCAAAAGGCTTCATCTCATGAGCTTCATCTCACGAGGCTTCATCTCATGAGCTTCATCTCACGAGGCTTCATCTCATGATGCTTCATCTCACGAGGCTTCATCTCATGAGCTTCATCTCACGAGGCTTCATCTCATGAGCTTCATCTCACGAGGCTTCATCTCATGAGGCTTCATCTCACTAGGCTTCATCTCATGAGCTTCATCTCACGAGGCTTCATCTCATGAGCTTCATCTCACGAGGCTTCATCTCATGAGCTTCATCTCACGAGGCTTCATTTCACGAGGCTTCATCATGAGCTTCATCTCACCGAGGCTTCATCTCACGAGGCTTCATCATGGGCTTCATCTCATGAGGCTTCACCATGGGCTTCATCTCATGAGGCTTCATCTCATGAGGCTTCACCATGGGCTCATCTCATAGGCTTCACTCATGAGGCTTCATCTCATGAGGCTTCACCATGGGCTTCATCTCATGAGGCTTCATCTCATGAGGCTTCACCATGGGCTTCATCTCATGAGGCTTCATCATGGGCTTCAATCTCATGAGGCTTTCACCATGGGCTTCATCTCATGAGGCTTCACCATGGGCTTCATCTCATGAGGCTTCATCATGGGGCTTCATCTCATGAGGCTCATCATGGGCTTCATCTCATGAGGCCTTCATCTCATGAGGCTTCATCATGGCTTCATCTCATGAGGCTTCATCTCATGAGGCTTCATCTCATGAGGGCTTCACCATGGGCTTCATTCCTCATGAGGCTTCACCATGGGCTTCATCTCATGAGGCTTACCATGGGCTTCATCTCACGAGGCTTCATCTCACGAGGCTTCATCTCATGAGGCTTCACCATGGGCTTTCATCTCATGAGGCTTCATTCATCTCATGAGGCTTCACCATGGGCTTCATCTCATGAGGCTTCATCATGGGCTTCAATCTCATGAGGCTTCATCTCATGAGGCTTCATAATCATGGGCTTCATCATCATGAGGCTTCATCTCATGAGGCTTCACCATGGGCTTCATCTCATGAGGCTTCATCTTATGAGGCCTTCATCATGGGCTTCATCTCATGAGGCTTCATCTCATGAGGCTTCACCATGGGCTTCAATCTCATGAGGCTTCACCATGGGCTTCATCTCATGAGGCTTCATCTCATGAGGCTTCACCATGGGCTTCATCTCATGAGGCTTCATCTCATGAGGCTTCACCATGGGCTTCATCTCATGAGGCTTCACCATGGGCTTCATCTCATGAGGCTTCATCATGGGCTTCATCTCATGAGGCTTCATCTCATGAGGCTTCACCATGGGCTTCATCTCATGAGGCTTCACCATGGGCTTCATCTCATGAGGCTTCATCATGGGCTTCATCTCATGAGGCTTCATCTCATGAGGCTTCATCTCATGAGGCCTTCACCATGGGCTTCATCTCATGAGGCTTCACCATGGGCTTCATCTCATGAGGCTTCACCATGGGCTTTCATCTCATGAGGCTTCACCATGGGCTTCATCTCATGAGGCTATCATCATGGGGCTTCAATGCCATCTCATGGGGCTTCATCTCATGGAGGCTTCACTCATGAGGCTTCACCATGGCTCATTAGGAGGCTTCACCATGGGCTTCCATCTCACGAGGCTTAATCATGGGCTTCATCTCATGAGGCTTTCATCATGGGCTTCATCTCATGAGGCTTCATCTCATGGGGCCTTCATCTCATGAGGCTTCATCTCATGAGGCTTCACCATGGGCTTCATCTCATGAGGCTTCACCCATGGGCTTCATCTCATGAGGCTTTCATCTCATGAGGCTTCATATCATGGGGCTTCACCATGGGCTTCATCTCATGAGGCTTCATCTCATGAGGCTTCACCATGGGCTTCATCTCATGAGGCTTCATCATGGGCTTTCATCTCATGAGGCTTCATCTCATGGGGCTTCATCTCATGAGGCTTCATCTCATGAGGCTTCACCATGGGCTTCATCTCATGAGGCCTTCACCATGGCTTCATCTCACGAGGCTTCATCATGGGCTTCATCTCACGAGGCTTCATCATGGGCTCATCTCATGAGGCTTCACCATGGGCTTCATCTCATGAGGCTTCACCATGGGCTTCATCTGAACACAAACCCCCTGCTGGTCAAAGTGTGTAAAACAGGCAGACTGGACATCTCAACAGCTCCATCATCTCATACCGAGTTCCCATTGAGCAAAGCCTTAGAATAACTCTAAACAACGAACATAAAATCATATCTTCATGTCAATAATATTGTTTTTATTCCAGTTGAATGATTGTGATTGAAAAGCCTAAGGAGGCTGGTAAACATTGCAAAGAGGGATTTGCATTCCTTCATAAACGTAACCATGTTGTAGCCGGAGAAAGGCTAAACTATATCAAAGAATACATTTATTAACTACATTATCTCATTTAGCTGTAGCTTTTATAAACAACACAAAGACGTAATGTTCAGTCGTTGAACCAGAGACCCTGCGGTCATGAGTCAACTGCTTTCCAGCTGAGCCGCAGCACACACACTGAAGCTCCCTGAAAACACTGCAACATATTTATTCCCGTTTTTATTCCTACATGTGTTTATTCTTATATCTATTTATACTTATGACATGTTCCGACCTCTATATAAGTGAGGGTCTGAGCTCTCTTGATTCCATCGTGTCACCGGGCCCGGGTACAGGAGGGGTGATATGGTTGTTACTACCCGATCTGCAGCGCTGCCCGATCTGCAGCTCTGCCCGATCTGCAGCTCTGCCCGATCTGCAGTGCGCATGTGCGAGATGGTCCGCCATATTGGACAACTCCGGACGGCAACCCAAGTAGGACAACATTGACACAGTAGCTTTTGGCAAAGCTAAAAAGAAAACTCGAGAGAGAGATGAGTTATTGTTGTTACGACGTGACTTCACTATTATTTAACAACTCTTTTTATTGGGTTCTTTTATTTGGGGTTAAGTACATTGTCAGAATAAGTGAGGAATGGATTTAACTTCTGTTAGACAGCTATATGCCATACATTTTGCATACATTCACAGTAAATATGTATTCAGTATGATAGCTGTCTAACAGAAGTTAAATCCATTTCTCACTTATTCTGACAATGTACTTAACCCCAAATAAAAGAACCCAACAAAAAGAGTTGTTAAATAATAGTGAAGTCACGTCGTAACAACAATAACTCATCTCTCTCTCGTTTTATTTTTTAGCTTTGCCAAAAGCCACTGTGTCAAGTGTCCTTCCTGAGTTGCCGTCCGGAGTTGTCCAATATGGCGGACCATCTCGCACATGCGCACTGCAGATCGGGTAGTGACAGTGACAATGGTTCTTATTATACATCCATGGGTAACTGCGGTCAAGCCAGCCCGCACGTGATATTGCGGTGCGCGAATATCCTATGCATTACGGTAGAATCCTGGAAACACTCCCTCTGTGTTTAGATGAGAATAAAACAAAAACTGTCCCGTATCAAAGACTCATTTCACTCCAGGTTGATAGCAGGACATCCCATCTAGTCACTTAGAAAAAATCAGGACATTCTGATGTACAGTTTCAAAATAAAAGACCTTTGAAGTCTCATAACCCTAACCCAGAGACTCTTCCCACCCCAACCATACACTGTGTATCCCCCTACGTGGCACCCGCTCTGGGACTCTGCCGCAGCCTCCCGGACTCTGCCGCAGCCTCCCGGACTCTGCCGCAGCCTCCCGGGTAGAACCAACAGGACTAGCACAGCGTCTTCCCTTCAGCAGTCAGACTGCTGACAATGAACCCCACGCTGTCCCATACTGCCTAGTTGTTGTCGTGTGCTGTGCTGAAGCGCAATTCTGTATTCACTGTATTTATTATTATCTGTGTATTTATTCCTATTTATACATTTCCCATCTATTTACCTTGGTACATACTTCTGATAATTGTGTATGGAACTGACTGTTTTGCACTCTGGTTAGACCATCCTTACATTTAGTTACACTGCTTGCATTTTTGTAATGACAATAAAGTAATCTAATCATATATGAGCTATCATCGCTCTGTGTTTAGATGAGAATACAACACAAACTGTCCAGTAGCAAAGACTCATCTCACTTCAGGGTGATTTTATTTTATTTTGAAACTGTACATCAGAATGTCCTGATTTTTTCTAAGTGACTAGATGGGATGTCCTGCTATCACCCTGGAGTGAAATTAGTCTTTGATACGGGACAGTTTTTGTTTTATTCTCATCTAAAAACAGAGGGAGTGTTTCCAGGATTCTACCGTAATGCATAGGATATTCGCGCACCGCAATATCACGTGCGGGCTGGCTTGACCGCAGTCATGGGTATGATCGTTGTGGTTCAACCGATCTGAATGGCTTCCTGAAGCAGTCACGTGGTATCGACAGGCACCGAGGCTTCGTTTGTCATCGATGACGTCACTGGCCCAAAACGATACAAGCTTCACAAAAAGCTTCGGGGATTACTCAACAAACGCTCCGAAGCCTCGGCGCAATACGTAACATCACTACTGTTAGCTCTGGTCATTAGCCTGTTAGCTCTGGTCCTCTGTGTTCTCAGACAGCAGGTTTATAGCATTAGCCTGTTAGCTCTGGTCTCTGTGTTCCCAGACAGTGGGTTTATAGTATTAGCCTGTTAGCTCTGGTCTCTGTTCCCAGACGGCCTCTCTGACTGCAGGTCTGGACAGGATCCAGGATCAGATCGGCTACCTGGTGATCAGCGAGGAGGGGGTGCTGGCCGTGAGTCACACACACTACACCACACAACTACCAAACTAACGTCTTCTTCTCTGGCTTTGTAGTTCTGGTCTTATAATGTAGTTCCAGAATTACATCAATCATGATTTAAATAAAAGTGTGTGTGTAGTCAGCAGGTGAGCTGGAGAACGATGAGGTCACAGCAGGTGTGATGATGCAGATGGTCCGGACGGCGAGTCGCTTCAGGTTATCAGGAGCAGCCGAGCCTCCATTCAAACGCATGTCAGGTAACTCACCTGTCTGCCCCCTCTCACTCTCACCTGTCTGTCCCCCCTCTCACTCTCACCTGTCTGCCCCCTCTCACTCTCACCTGTCTGTCCCCCCTCTCACTCTCACCTGTCTGTCCCCTCTCACCTGTCTCTCCCCCTCTCTCACCTGTCTCTCTGCCCCCTCCCCCCTCGTCTCTCTCTCCCCCCTCTCACCTGTCTCTCTCCCCCCCTCAGTGATCCTGGAGGACTTTGTTTACATGGTGACTGTCTCCGGGCAGAAAGTCTTCGTGGTCAAACGGCAGAACAACCAGCAGGAGCCAATCAGCGTGTAGAGATCAGACAGGAAGTGAAGCTGCAGTCGTCGTCAGCTCCTCAGTGTGTGCTAATAAAGTTGTTTATGTTTGTATTTAAATAAAAGGTGTTGTGTTTACATTCTGACGTAATGTTCATCAGACACAAGAAAGAGAAACCCTTTATTGCATCGTCTTCATCTCTTCACATGTTATGGAATGACTTCAGGTTAGCCCCGCCCCCCACAGGTGTGTGTTAAGCCCCACCCCTTCCTTTCACATGATTTTAAAACATGCGGATTAAAATAAAACAGAAGAGGACGAGGTCAGAGTCCATGACATCACTTCCTCCCACAGACGACACGTATAATTTAAAAAACAAAAACAGTTCAGTGAATTCCTCCTCTTCCTCTTCCTCAGCGTTTGGACAGCTCGTTGGACAGCCAATCGAGACCCTCGTAGAGCCCGGTGCCCTGTGTCGCGCAGGTCGCCTGAACGTGCCACTGAGGAGACATGTGACAGCCAATCAGAGAGCAGCAGGCACAGCATTTCAAAATCAGAGCACACCTCATTCAGCTATTAGTACACAGTAGACTGAGGCCGCTGCTCCAAGTATCCTCCGTCATCGAGTGGCTGCAGAGCCGCTGCTCCAAGTATCCTCCGTCATCGAGTGGCTGCAGAGCCGCTGCTCCAAGTATCCTCCGTCATCGAGTGGCGCCGAACGACGTTCCAATGCCCAGCATTCTGCGCCACTCGATGACGGAGGATACTTGGAGCAGCGGCTCTGCAGCCACTCGATGACGGAGGATACTTGGAGCAGCGGCTCTGCAGCCACTCGATGACGGAGGATACTTGGAGCAGCGGCTCTGCAGCCACTCGATGACGGAGGATACTTGGAGCAGCGGCTCTGCAGCCGGTGTACTCGACATCGAGAAACGGCCTCAGGCTGTGCAGTACTACAGTCTGTAGTATTAACAGTATTAGCAGTATTAGTACACAGGACTCACAGTCTTGCTCCTCAGGCTGTGCAGCCCCAGCTTGTCGGTGAGTTCGCTGACTGCCATGGCGTTGGGCAGATCTTGTTTGTTTGCGAAGACGAGCAGCACGGCGTCCTTCAGCTCATCCTCCTGGATCTGCAGAGACACACAGACCAGATATAGATATATATCTATATATACACTATATAGTATATAATGATAGTGTGTACAGACCATCTTGGAGAGCTCCTCCGCTGACTCAGCGACTCTCTCTCTGTCGTTACTGTCCACCACGAAGATCAGACCCTGAACACACCACACACACTCTCATTAGAGCTCAATACACACTGTTTACCACGAAGATCAGACCCTGAATGCACCACACACACTCTCATTAGAGCTCAATACACACTGTTTACCACGAAGATCCTGAACACACCACACACGCTCAATACACACTGTTTACCACGAAGATCAGACCCTGAATGCACCACACACACTCTCATTAGAGCTCAATACACACTGTTTACCACGAAGATCAGACCCTGAACGCACCACACACACTCTCATTAGAGCTAAATACACACTGTTTACCACGAAGATCAGACCCTGAATGCACCACACACACTCTCATTAGAGCTCAATACACACTGTTTACCACGAAGATCAGACCCTGAACGCACCACACACACTCATTAGAGCTCAATACACACTGTTTACCACGAAGATCAGACCCTGAATGCACCACACACACTCTCATTAGAGCTCAATACACACTGTTTACCACGAAGATCCTGAACGCACCACACACACTCATTAGAGCTCAATACACACTGTTTACCATGAAGATCAGACCCTGAATGCACCACACTCTCATTAGAGCTCAATACACACTGTTTACCACGAAGATCAGATCCTGAACGCACCACACACACACTCATTAGAGCTCAATACACACTGTTTACCACGAAGATCAGACCCTGAATGCACCACACACACTCATTAGAGCTCAATACACACTGTTTACCACGAAGATCAGACCCTGAACGCACCACACACTCTCATTAGAGCTCAATACACACTGTTTACCACGAAGATCAGACCCTGAATGCACCACACACATACTCATTAGAGCTCAATACACACTGTTTACCACGAAGATCCTGAACGCACCACACACACACTCATTAGAGCTCAATACACTGTTTACCACGAAGATCAGACCCTGAATGCACCACACACACACTCATTAGAGCTCAATACACACTGTCCACCACGAAGATCAGACCCTGAATGCACCACACACACACTGTCCACCACGAAGATCAGACCCTGAACGCACCACACACACACTCATTAGAGCTCAATACACACTGTTTACCACGAAGATCAGACCCTGAACGCACCACACACACTCTCATTAGAGCTCAATACACACTGTTTACCACTAAGATCAGACCCTGAACGCACCACACACACACACACACACTCATTAGAGCTCAATACACACTGTTTACCACTAAGATCAGACCCTGAACGCACCATACACACTGTTTACCACGAAGATCAGATCCTGAACGCACCACACTCTCATTAGAGCTCAATACACACTGTTTACCATAAAGATCAGACCCTGAACGCACCACACTCATTAGAGCTCAATACACACTGTTTACCACAAAGATCAGACCCTGAATGCACCACACACACACTCATTAGAGCTCAATACACACTGTTTACCACAAAGATCAGACCCTGAACGTACCACACACTCTCATTAGAGCTCAATACACACTGTTTACCACGAAGATCAGACCCTGAACGCACCACACACACACTCATTAGAGCTCAATACACACTGTTTACCACGAAGATCAGACCCTGAACGCACCACACACACTCTCATTAGAGCTCAATACACACTGTTTACCACTAAGATCAGACCCTGAACGCACCACACACACTCTCATTAGAGCTCAATACACACTGTTTACCACAAAGATCAGACCCTGAACGCACCACACACACTCATTAGAGCTCAATACACACTGTTTACCACTAAGATCAGACCCTGAACGCACCACACACACTCTCATTAGAGCTCAATACACACCGTTTACCACTAAGATCAGACCCTGAACGCACCTCACACACTCTCATTAGAGCTCAATACACACTGTTTACCACGAAGATCAGACCCTGAACGCACCACACACACACTCATTAGAGCTCAATACACACTGTTTACCACGAAGATCAGACCCTGAACGCACCACACACACTCTCATTAGAGCTCAATACACACTGTTTACCACGAAGATCAGATCTTGAACGCACCACACACACTCTCATTAGAGCTCAATACACACTGTTTACCACGAAGATCAGACCCTGAACGCACCACACTCTCATTAGAGCTCAATACACACTGTTTACCACGAAGATCAGATCCTGAACGCACCACACACACTCTCATTAGAGCTCAAGACACACTGTTTACCACGAAGATCAGATCCTGAACGCACCACACACACTCTCATTAGAGCTCAATACACACTGTTTACCACTAAGATCCTGAACGCACCACACTCTCATTAGAGCTCAATACACACTGTTTACCACAAAGATCAGACCCTGAACGCACCACACTCATTAGAGCTCAATTAACACTAGCCTCATCCCTCGACTCCTCTCTTTCCCTCCTCCGGGACTTGACCCGGAAATCGATCAAGACACCCCATTTTGAAGGACGTCCCAATAGCTGAAATGCACACGGAGGAGTCGAGGAGGGAGGAGGGGTGAGGGAGGAGGGGTGAGGGAGGATACGAAAGGGGAGGATACACGCGAGCAGACTGCGGAAGTGTTTTCACTACTCGCATATAAAAGCCCCGCCCCCTCCTTCACAGCTGGTCCATTTCAACAGAGGAAAACCCACAACTGGAAGATGAGTGGAAAAGCGTCACATAAATGTCTCAGTGCTCACAGCTCCGTGGGAATTATTATGTGCAATTCATTTCTAGAAGGCTTTCACATTACTATCATTATATTTGTATTTAAATGTAGGCTACATTTCACACCAACACGGAACGCAAAAGCAGGACCAACCATCACACATTGAGTTCCTTGACTAACAAGAGAAAGATTCATTTAAATAAATATGTAACCAGAAATGGGCCGGTTCTAAGGGTTCTTCAGTCAGCCCGATGAGAGGGGATACAGCTGTGCACATGGCATCATTAACAGACGTCGTTTAAGAGTGACGTTTGAGTGAACGAGGACGTCCCAAATAATACCTGAGGACTCCTCTGTCCTCGCGTCACCTCCTCGTGTCTCTCGCTCGCATCTTACGGAGGCGGAGCTAAGATGCAAGGAAGGGACGCGAGTGAGTGAAAGGAGGAGTCGAGGAGGGGTATTGGAATGAGGCTACTGTTTACCACGAAGATCAGACCCTGAACGCACCACACACACTCTCATTAGAGCTCAATACACACTGTTTACCACAAAGATCAGACCCTGAACGCACCACACACACTCTCATTAGAGCTCAATACACACTGTTTACCACTAAGATCAGACCTTGAACGCACCACACTCTCATTAGAGCTCAATACACACTGTTTACCACGAAGATCAGACCCTGAACGCACCACACACTCATTAGAGCTCAATACACACTGTTTACCACAAAGATCAGACCCTGAACGCACCACACACTCTCATTAGAGCTCAATACACACTGTTTACCACTAAGATCAGACCTTGAACGCACCACACTCTCATTAGAGCTCAATACACACTGTTTACCACGAAGATCAGACCCTGAATGCACCACACACACTCTCATTAGAGCTCAATACACACTGTTTACCACGAAGATCAGACCTTGAACGCACCACACACACTCTCATTAGAGCTCAATACACACTGTTTACCACGAAGATCAGACCCTGAACGCACCACACACACTCTCATTAGAGCTCAATACACACTGTTTACCACGAAGATCAGACCTTGAACGCACCACACTCTCATTAGAGCTCAATACACACTGTTTACCACTAAGATCAGACCCTGAACGCACCACACACACACTTATTAGAGCTCAATACACACTGTTTACCACGAAGATCAGATCCTGAACGCACCACACTCTCATTAGAGCTCAATACACACTGTTTACCACGAAGATCAGGTCCTGAACGCACCACACTCTCATTAGAGCTCAATACACAATGTTTACCACGAAGATCAGATCCTGAACGCACCACACTCTCATTAGAGCTCAATACACACTGTTTACCACAAAGATCAGACCCTGAACGCACCACACTCATTAGAGCTCAATACACACTGTTTACCACAAAGATCAGACCCTGAACGCACCTCACAGACTCTCATTAGAGCTCAATACACACTATTTACCACTAAGATCAGACCCTGAACGCACCTCACACACTCTCATTAGAGCTCAATACACACTGTTTACCACGAAGATCAGACCCTGAACGCACCACACACACTCTCATTAGAGCTCAATACACACTGTTTACCACGAAGATCAGACCCTGAACGCACCACACTCTCATTAGAGCTCAATACACACTGTTACCACTAAGATCAGACCCTGAACGCACCACACACACACTTATTAGAGCTCAATACACACTGTTTACCACGAAGATCAGATCCTGAACGCACCACACTCTCATTAGAGCTCAATACACACTGTTTACCACGAAGATCAGGTCCTGAACGCACCACACTCTCATTAGAGCTCAATACACACTGTTTACCACGAAGATCAGATCCTGAACGCACCACACTCTCATTAGAGCTCAATACACACTGTTTACCACAAAGATCAGACCCTGAACGCACCACACTCATTAGAGCTCAATACACACTGTTTACCACAAAGATCAGACCCTGAACGCACCTCACACACTCTCATTAGAGCTCAATACACACTATTTACCACTAAGATCAGACCCTGAACGCACCTCACACACTCTCATTAGAGCTCAATACACACTGTTTACCACGAAGATCAGACCCTGAACGCACCACACACACACTCATTAGAGCTCAATACACACTGTTTACCACGAAGATCAGACCCTGAACGCACCACACACACTCTCATTAGAGCTCAATACACACTGTTTACCACTAAGATCAGACCCTGAACGCACCATACACACTGTTTACCACGAAGATCAGATCCTGAACGCACCACACTCTCATTAGAGCTCAATACACACTGTTTACCATAAAGATCAGACCCTGAACGCACCACACTCATTAGAGCTCAATACACACTGTTTACCACAAAGATCAGACCCTGAATGCACCACACACACACTCATTAGAGCTCAATACACACTGTTTACCACAAAGATCAGACCCTGAACGTACCACACACTCTCATTAGAGCTCAATACACACTGTTTACCACGAAGATCAGACCCTGAACGCACCACACACACACTCATTAGAGCTCAATACACACTGTTTACCACGAAGATCAGACCCTGAACGCACCACACACACTCTCATTAGAGCTCAATACACACTGTTTACCACTAAGATCAGACCCTGAACGCACCACACACACTCTCATTAGAGCTCAATACACACTGTTTACCACAAAGATCAGACCCTGAACGCACCACACACACTCATTAGAGCTCAATACACACTGTTTACCACTAAGATCAGACCCTGAACGCACCACACACACTCTCATTAGAGCTCAATACACACCGTTTACCACTAAGATCAGACCCTGAACGCACCTCACACACTCTCATTAGAGCTCAATACACACTGTTTACCACGAAGATCAGACCCTGAACGCACCACACACACACTCATTAGAGCTCAATACACACTGTTTACCACGAAGATCAGACCCTGAACGCACCACACACACTCTCATTAGAGCTCAATACACACTGTTTACCACGAAGATCAGATCTTGAACGCACCACACACACTCTCATTAGAGCTCAATACACACTGTTTACCACGAAGATCAGACCCTGAACGCACCACACTCTCATTAGAGCTCAATACACACTGTTTACCACGAAGATCAGATCCTGAACGCACCACACACACTCTCATTAGAGCTCAAGACACACTGTTTACCACGAAGATCAGATCCTGAACGCACCACACACACTCTCATTAGAGCTCAATACACACTGTTTACCACTAAGATCCTGAACGCACCACACTCTCATTAGAGCTCAATACACACTGTTTACCACAAAGATCAGACCCTGAACGCACCACACTCATTAGAGCTCAATTAACACTAGCCTCATCCCTCGACTCCTCTCTTTCCCTCCTCCGGGACTTGACCCGGAAATCGATCAAGACACCCCATTTTGAAGGACGTCCCAATAGCTGAAATGCACACGGAGGAGTCGAGGAGGGAGGAGGGGTGAGGGAGGAGGGGTGAGGGAGGAGACGAAAGGGAGGATACACGCGAGCAGACTGCGGAAGTGTTTTCACTACTCGCATATAAAAGCCCCGCCCCCTCCTTCACAGCTGGTCCATTTCAACAGAGGAAAACCCACAACTGGAAGATGAGTGGAAAAGCGTCACATAAATGTCTCAGTGCTCACAGCTCCGTGGGAATTATTATGTGCAATTCATTTCTAGAAGGCTTTCACATTACTATCATTATATTTGTATTTAAATGTAGGCTACATTTCACACCAACACGGAACGCAAAAGCAGGACCAACCATCACACATTGAGTTCCTTGACTAACAAGAGAAAGATTCATTTAAATAAATATGTAACCAGAAATGGGCCGGTTCTAAGGGTTCTTCAGTCAGCCCGATGAGAGGGGATACAGCTGTGCACATGGCATCATTAACAGACGTCGTTTAAGAGTGACGTTTGAGTGAACGAGGACGTCCCAAATAATACCTGAGGACTCCTCTGTCCTCGCGTCACCTCCTCGTGTCTCTCGCTCGCATCTTACGGAGGCGGAGCTAAGATGCAAGGAAGGGACGCGAGTGAGTGAAAGGAGGAGTCGAGGAGGGGTATTGGAATGAGGCTACTGTTTACCACGAAGATCAGACCCTGAACGCACCACACACACTCTCATTAGAGCTCAATACACACTGTTTACCACAAAGATCAGACCCTGAACGCACCACACACACTCTCATTAGAGCTCAATACACACTGTTTACCACTAAGATCAGACCTTGAACGCACCACACTCTCATTAGAGCTCAATACACACTGTTTACCACGAAGATCAGACCCTGAACGCACCACACACTCATTAGAGCTCAATACACACTGTTTACCACAAAGATCAGACCCTGAACGCACCACACACTCTCATTAGAGCTCAATACACACTGTTTACCACTAAGATCAGACCTTGAACGCACCACACTCTCATTAGAGCTCAATACACACTGTTTACCACGAAGATCAGACCCTGAATGCACCACACACACTCTCATTAGAGCTCAATACACACTGTTTACCACGAAGATCAGACCTTGAACGCACCACACACACTCTCATTAGAGCTCAATACACACTGTTTACCACGAAGATCAGACCCTGAACGCACCACACACACTCTCATTAGAGCTCAATACACACTGTTTACCACGAAGATCAGACCTTGAACGCACCACACTCTCATTAGAGCTCAATACACACTGTTTACCACTAAGATCAGACCCTGAACGCACCACACACACACTTATTAGAGCTCAATACACACTGTTTACCACGAAGATCAGATCCTGAACGCACCACACTCTCATTAGAGCTCAATACACACTGTTTACCACGAAGATCAGGTCCTGAACGCACCACACTCTCATTAGAGCTCAATACACAATGTTTACCACGAAGATCAGATCCTGAACGCACCACACTCTCATTAGAGCTCAATACACACTGTTTACCACAAAGATCAGACCCTGAACGCACCACACTCATTAGAGCTCAATACACACTGTTTACCACAAAGATCAGACCCTGAACGCACCTCACAGACTCTCATTAGAGCTCAATACACACTATTTACCACTAAGATCAGACCCTGAACGCACCTCACACACTCTCATTAGAGCTCAATACACACTGTTTACCACGAAGATCAGACCCTGAACGCACCACACACACTCTCATTAGAGCTCAATACACACTGTTTACCACGAAGATCAGACCTTGAACGCACCACACTCTCATTAGAGCTCAATACACACTGTTTACCACTAAGATCAGACCCTGAACGCACCACACACACACTTATTAGAGCTCAATACACACTGTTTACCACGAAGATCAGATCCTGAACGCACCACACTCTCATTAGAGCTCAATACACACTGTTTACCACGAAGATCAGGTCCTGAACGCACCACACTCTCATTAGAGCTCAATACACACTGTTTACCACGAAGATCAGATCCTGAACGCACCACACTCTCATTAGAGCTCAATACACACTGTTTACCACAAAGATCAGACCCTGAACGCACCACACTCATTAGAGCTCAATACACACTGTTTACCACAAAGATCAGACCCTGAACGCACCTCACACACTCTCATTAGAGCTCAATACACACTATTTACCACTAAGATCAGACCCTGAACGCACCTCACACACTCTCATTAGAGCTCAATACACACTGTTTACCACGAAGATCAGACCCTGAACGCACCACACACACACTCATTAGAGCTCAATACACACTGTTTACCACGAAGATCAGACCCTGAACGCACCACACACACTCTCATTAGAGCTCAATACACACTGTTTACCACTAAGATCAGACCCTGAACGCACCACACACACTCTCATTAGAGCTCAATACACACTGTTTACCACGAAGATCAGATCCTGAATGCACCACACACTCATTATAGCTCAATACACACTGTTTACCACTAAGATCAGACCCTGAACGCACCACACACACACACTCATTAGAGCTCAATACACACTGTTTACCACGAAGATCAGACCCTGAACGCACCACACTCTCATTAGAGCTCAATACACACTGTTTACCACAAAGATCAGACCCTGAACGCACCACACACACACTCATTAGAGCTCAATACACACTGTCCACCACGAAGATCAGACCCTGAACGCACCTCACACACTCTCATTAGAGCTCAATACACACTGTTTACCACGAAGATCAGACCCTGAACGCACCACACACACACTCATTAGAGCTCAATACACACTGTTTACCACGGAGATCAGACCCTGAACGCACCACACACACTCTCATTAGAGCTCAATACACACTGTTTACCACTAAGATCCTGAACGCACCACACTCTCATTAGAGCTCAATACACACTGTTTACCACGAAGATCAGATCCTGAACGCACCACACACACTCTCATTAGAGCTCAATACACACTGTTTACCACTAAGATCAGACCCTGAACGCACCACACACACACACTCATTAGAGCTCAATACACACTGTTTACCACAAAGATCAGATCCTGAACGCACCACACTCTCATTAGAGCTCAATACACACTGTTTACCACAAAGATCAGACCCTGAACGCACCACACTCATTAGAGCTCAATTAACACTAGCCTCATCCCTCGACTCCTCTCTTTCCCTCCTCCGGGACTTGACCCGGAAATCGATCAAGACACCCCATTTTGAAGGACGTCCCAATAGCTGAAATGCACACGGAGGAGTCGAGGAGGGAGGAGGGGTGAGGGAGGAGGGGTGAGGGAGGAGACGAAAGGGAGGATACACGCGAGCAGACTGCGGAAGTGTTTTCACTACTCGCATATAAAAGCCCCGCCCCCTCCTTCACAGCTGGTCCATTTCAACAGAGGAAAACCCACAACTGGAAGATGAGTGGAAAAGCGTCACATAAATGTCTCAGTGCTCACAGCTCCGTGGGAATTATTATGTGCAATTCATTTCTAGAAGGCTTTCACATTACTATCATTATATTTGTATTTAAATGTAGGCTACATTTCACACCAACACGGAACGCAAAAGCAGGACCAACCATCACACATTGAGTTCCTTGACTAACAAGAGAAAGATTCATTTAAATAAATATGTAACCAGAAATGGGCCGGTTCTAAGGGTTCTTCAGTCAGCCCGATGAGAGGGGATACAGCTGTGCACATGGCATCATTAACAGATGTCGTTTAAGTGTGACGTTTGAGTGAACGAGGACGTCCCAAATAATACCTGAGGACTCCTCTGTCCTCGCGTCACCTCCTCGTGTCTCTCGCTCGCATCTTACGGAGGCGGAGCTAAGATGCAAGGAAGGGACGCGAGTGAGTGAAAGGAGGAGTCGAGGAGGGGTATTGGGATGAGGCTACTGTTTACCACGAAGATCAGACCCTGAACGCACCTCACACACTCTCATTAGTGCTCAATACACACTGTTTACCACGAAGATCAGACCCTGAACGCACCACACACACTCTCATTAGAGCTCAATACACACTGTTTATCACGAAGATCAGACCCTGAACGCACCACACACACTCTCATTAGAGCTCAATACACACTGTTTACCACGAAGATCAGACCCTGAACGCACCACACACACACTCATTAGAGCTCAATACACACTGTTTACCACGAAGATCAGACCCTGAACGCACCACACACACACTCATTAGAACTCAATACACACTGTTTACCACGAAGATCAGACCCTGAACGCACCACACACACACTCATTAGAGCTCAATACACACTGTTTACCACGAAGATCCTGAACGCACCACATACACACTCATTAGAGCTCAATACACACTGTTTACCACAAAGATCAGACCCTGAACGTACCACACACTCATTAGAGCTCAATACACACTGTTTACCAGGAAAATCAGACCCTGAACGCACCACACTCTCATTAGAGCTCAATACACACTGTTTACCATGAAGATCAGACCCTGAACGCACCACACACACTCTCATTAGAGCTCAATACACACTGTTTACCACTAAGATCAGACCTTGAATGCACCACACTCTCATTAGAGCTCAATACACACTGTTTACCACGAAGATCAGACCCTGAACGCACCACACACTCTCATTAGAGCTCAATACACACTGTTTACCACGAAGATCAGACCCTGAACGCACCACACTCTCATTAGAGCTCAATACACACTGTTTACCACAAAGATCAGACCCTGAACGCACCACACACTCTCATTAGAGCTCAATACACACTGTTTACCACTAAGATCAGACCTTGAACGCACCACACTCTCATTAGAGCTCAATACACACTGTTTACCATGAAGATCAGACCCTGAACGCACCACACACACTCTCATTAGAGCTCAATACACACTGTTTACCACGAAGATCTTGAACGCACCACACTCTCATTAGAGCTCAATACACACTGTTTACCACGAAGATCAGACCCTGAACGCACCACACACACTCTCATTAGAGCTCAATACACACTGTTTACCACGAAGATCAGACCTTGAACGCACCACACTCTCATTAGAGCTCAATACACACTGTTTACCACGAAGATCAGACCCTGAACGCACCACACTCTCATTAGAGCTCAATACACACTGTTTACCACAAAGATCAGACCCTGAACGCACCACACACACACTCATTAGAGCTCAATACACACTGTCCACCACGAAGATCAGACCCTGAATGCACCTCACACACTCTCATTAGAGCTCAATACACACTGTTTACCACGAAGATCAGACCCTGAACGCACCACACACACACTCATTAGAGCTCAATACACACTGTTTACCACGGAGATCAGACCCTGAACGCACCACACACACTCTCATTAGAGCTCAATACACACTGTTTACCACTAAGATCCTGAACGCACCACACTCTCATTAGAGCTCAATACACACTGTTTACCACGAAGATCAGATCCTGAACGCACCACACACACTCTCATTAGAGCTCAATACACACTGTTTACCACTAAGATCAGACCCTGAACGCACCACACACACACACTCATTAGAGCTCAATACACACTGTTTACCACAAAGATCAGATCCTGAACGCACCACACTCTCATTAGAGCTCAATACACACTGTTTACCACAAAGATCAGACCCTGAACGCACCACACTCATTAGAGCTCAATTAACACTAGCCTCATCCCTGACTCCTCTCTTTCCCTCCTCCAGGACTTGACCCGGAAATCGATCAAGACACCCCATTTTGAAGGACGTCCCAATAGCTGAAATGCACACGGAGGAGTCGAGGAGGGAGGAGGGGTGAGGGAGGAGGGGTGAGGGAGGAGACGAAAGGGAGGATACACGCGAGCAGACTGCGGAAGTGTTTTCACTACTCGCATATAAAAGCCCCGCCCCCTCCTTCACAGCTGGTCCATTTCAACAGAGGAAAACCCACAACTGGAAGATGAGTGGAAAAGCGTCACATAAATGTCTCAGTGCTCACAGCTCCGTGGGAATTATTATGTGCAATTCATTTCTAGAAGGCTTTCACATTACTATCATTATATTTGTATTTAAATGTAGGCTACATTTCACACCAACACGGAACGCAAAAGCAGGACCAACCATCACACATTGAGTTCCTTGACTAACAAGAGAAAGATTCATTTAAATAAATATGTAACCAGAAATGGGCCGGTTCTAAGGGTTCTTCAGTCAGCCCGATGAGAGGGGATACAGCTGTGCACATGGCATCATTAACAGATGTCGTTTAAGTGTGACGTTTGAGTGAACGAGGACGTCCCAAATAATACCTGAGGACTCCTCTGTCCTCGCGTCACCCTCCTCGTGTCTCTCGCTCGCATCTTACGGAGGCGGAGCTAAGATGCAAGGAAGGGACGCGAGTGAGTGAAAGGAGGAGTCGAGGAGGGGTATTGGGATGAGGCTACTGTTTACCACGAAGATCAGGACCCTGAACGCACCTCACACACTCTCATTAGTGCTCAATACACACTGTTTACCACGAAGATCAGACCCTGAACGCACCACACACACTCTCATTAGAGCTCAATACACACTGTTTATCACGAAGATCAGACCCTGAACGCACCACACACACTCTCATTAGAGCTCAATACACACTGTTTACCACGAAGATCAGACCCTGAACGCACCACACACACTCATTAGAGCTCAATACACACTGTTTACCACGAAGATCAGACCCTGAACGCACCACACACACACTCATTAGAACTCAATACACACTGTTTACCACGAAGATCAGACCCTGAACGCACCACACACACACTCATTAGAGCTCAATACACACTGTTTACCACGAAGATCCTGAACGCACCACATACACACTCATTAGAGCTCAATACACACTGTTTACCACGAAGATCTTGAACGCACCACACTCTCATTAGAGCTCAATACACACTGTTTACCACGAAGATCAGACCCTGAACGCACCACACACACTCTCATTAGAGCTCAATACACACTGTTTACCACGAAGATCAGACCCTGAACGCACCACACTCTCATTAGAGCTCAATACACACTGTTTACCACGAAGATCAGACCCTGAACGCACCACACACACTCTCATTAGAGCTCAATACACACTGTTTACCACGAAGATCAGACCCTGAACGCACCACACTCTCATTAGAGCTCAATACACACTGTTTAGTGGTGTACAGTATTAGATGTAGTACCTGTGTATTCTGGAAGTAGTGTCTCCACAGAGGGCGGATCTTGTCCTGCCCCCCCACGTCCCACACCGTGAAGCAGATGTTCTTATACTCCACCGTCTCTACGTTAAAGCCTGCACACACACACACACAGTTAGTGTACTTGTTGTTTATGTATTGTGTGTTACTTCCTGTGTGTACTGACCGATGGTTGGGATGGTGGTGACGATCTCTCCCAGCTTGAGTTTGTAGAGGATTGTCGTTTTGCCTGCTGCGTCCAGACCCACTGAAAACACACACACACACACACACACACACACACTTTAATTACACACAACAGACCCACTGAAACACACCCACACACACACTTTAATTACACACACACTTTAATTACACACAACCGACCCACTGAAACAGACACACAATTCAACAAAGAAAACCAACTTTACCAACAGAAAACGGTATGTAAAATAGCTGTTAGCTGTTAGCCTAGCCTCAGAGTGTCTGTACTCGATGTCACTGACAGTTAGCCTGTTAGCTGTTAGCCTCAGAGTTACTGTAGTCGATGTCACTGACAGTTAGCCTGTTAGCCTAGCCTCAGAGTTACTGTAGTTGATGTCACTGACAGTTAGCCTGTTAGCTTAGCCTCAGAGTTACTGTAGTCGATGTCACTGACAGTTAGCCTGTTAGCTTAGCCTCAGAGTTACTGTAGTCGATGTCACTGACAGTTAGCCTGTTAGCTTAGCCTCAGAGTTACTGTAGTCGATGTCACTGACAGTTAGCCTGTTAGCTGTTAGCCTCAGAGTTACTGTAGTCGATGTCACTGACAGTTAGCCTGTTAGCCTAGCCTCAGAGTTACTGTAGTTGATGTCACTGACAGTTAAGCTGTTAGCCTGTTAGCTTGTTAGCCTGCTCTCACCCATCAGGATCCGCATCTGCTTCTTCCCGAAGAACCGGGAGAACAGCGAGGAGATGGTCAGCCCCATCGTTAGAGTCCCGTATCAGCGGCGGGGGGTAGGAGCCTGCGGGGGAGAAAGAGGAGCCGGTAAACAGCCAGTAATCAGCCGGGGTCAGGGGGTAAACAGAGCTCACTCAGACCCGGATCCTCTCTCCTCTCGGTGCCACGTCGAGGCCAACGGGGAACTAATGACGTCACGCATCTGACACACAACAGTGCCGCGTTCAGGGCCTCACACAAAATCAGAACTCCTGGATTCGTCCCACAGAAGGGATGTGTAGTGTTACAGTGAGGGGCATAGCAGTTAAAATACAATAAATAATCATCAAAAATACAAATGATAAGAAAGAAAAGCACATATTATTAATATAATAAATAATCATAAAATTAAAATAAAGGCATGAAATAATATAATATAAATATAAACAAATACAGTACACAACCATCCATCCATCCATCTTCTCCCGCTTATCCGTGGTCGGGTCGCGGGGGGTAGCAGTTGTGGCAGAGAGCCCCAAACTTTCTTTTCCCTGGCGACATCAACCAGCTCTGACTGGGGGATCCCAAGGCGCTCCCAGGCCAGCGAAGAGATATAATCCCTCCACCTGGTCCTAGGTCTACCCCTTGGTCTCTTCCCAGCTGGACGCAACCATGGCTAACAAATTAATAGTGACGTAGAAAGCATATTAAAGTATTTTGATATTACATATTTAAAGTATTAGTATCTGGAGTTGGTAAACAAATAAAATAAACAAAATACTTTTAATTATATTTATTATGTTTAAGATCATCGTCCGGTTTGTCCCGACTACAGTGAACGTAGCACCGGTTCCTCCTCACTTCCGGTTCAGAGCAACATGGCGGATGTTCCTCGGTGGTCTGAGTGTTTCTTTTAATATCCTCAGTTTTCAGGATAAACGCTGTGAGAAAGAGCGACGGGTCTGTTCATAGACACCGCGTGTTGGAGCTGAGAGAGCGCGGGACTCACGGTAAGGAACTCTTTATTATTATAACCAGATTAACTTATCTATCATTCATTTATCAACTAATATATGATATAGATATTGATTAAAGAGCTCCACCAGCTGCAGCATTAAGGTGATGAAGAAGAAGTGTAATAACGACAAGTGTCATCATGTTCCAAACCACATCAAGGATTCTCTCTGAAACAGGATGGAGCTCAAACTCTTTCTCTCTCTCAGGTTTACCACAAGGTGACTTCCTTTTGATTTCCTGCTTCTTCACACACACTCTCTCCAGCACAGGTTAGCTCTGAGTGTTAGCATGCTAATGTAAACACAGACCATATCACTTCCAGAACATGTCTCATTGTTTCTGACAGCAACACTTCTGATTGGCCCGTGGGGGTAAAGCCCGCCCACATTTTAGTAATGTGGTCATGACGCAGCAAATCTGGATCAGCTCCGTTGTTCCCCGTTTTTAGAGACGTGGGTACGGAGGAGAAGAGAGAGGGGTTTGTTCCTGACACTTTGAGAGTCTCCTGACACACGAGGGACACACCGGGGACACATGGTGATGTAGAGGAGACATCACTTTGAGAGTCTCCTGACACACAGGGACACACCGGGGACACACAGGGGACACATGGTGATGTAGAGGAGACATCACTTTGAGAGTCTCCTGACACACAGGGACACACGGGGGACACATGGTGATGTAGAGAAGACATCACTTTGAGAGTCTCCTGACACACGGGGGACACACGGGGGACACAGCGGGGACACATGGTGATGTAGAGGAGACATCACTTTGAGAGTCTCCTGACACACGGGGACACAGCGGGGACACATGGTGATGTAGAGGAGACATCACTTTGAGAGTCTCCTGACACACGGGGACACAGCGGGGACACATGGTGATGTAGAGGAGACATCACTTTGAGAGTCTCCTGACACACCGGGGACACACGGGGGACACAGCGGGGACACATGGTGATGTAGAGGAGACATCACTTTGAGAGTCTCCTGACACACGGGGACACATGGTGATGTAGAGAAGACATCAGAAAGGGAGTTTTGCATGATTGGAGACCTTTAATGTGTATTATAATGTGTTTTAATGTGCATTAATGTGTATGATAATGTGTATTATAAAGTGTATTCATGTGTTATAATGTGTATTGGTGTCTCAGGATGCGCACAGCGCTGTGATGGAGAAGCTGGGCTTTGGTCCAGGCAGGAAGGAGCTGCAGGAGACGGTGGAGACTCAGAGGAAGCAGCTGCTACAGTACCAGAGCCGCTTTAAGGACGTGGTGCGAGCCTATAAGAGCCTTCTGAAGGAGAAGGAGGCTCTGGAGGCCAGCCTGACGGTGCTGAGCGTCTCACAGCAGGACCACCATGGAGGACCCCCCCCCTCAGGACCCCCCCAAGAGGACGGCTGCTCGCTGCACAGCGAGGACAGCCTGGACACAGCAGCGTCTGCGGAGGAGAGCGAGGACCAGCCGGGGGAACCAGCCGCGGTGAGATTTCATTATTATCAAAACTACCAACCTGCTGAGTCAAGCTAACTCACCCTGAGTCAAGCTAACTTACGCTGAGTCAAGCTAACTTATGCTGAGTCATGCTAACTCACCCTGAGTCAAGCTAACTCACCCTGAGTCAAGCTAACTCACCCTGAGTCAAGCTAACTCACGCTGAGTCAAGCAAACTTACGCTGAGTCATGCTAACTCACCCTGAGTCAAGCTAACTCACCCTGAGTCAAGCTAACTTACCCTGACTTACCATGAGTCAAGCTAACTTACCCTGAGTCAAGCTAACTCACGCTGAGTCATGCTAACTCACCCTGAGTCAAGCTAACTTACGCTGAGTCATGCTAACTCACCCTGAGTCAAGCTAACTCACCCTGAGTCAAGCTAACTCACCCTGAGTCAAGCTAACTTACGCTGAGTCATGCTAACTCACCCTGAGTCAAGCTAACTCACGCTGAGTCAAGCTAACTTACGCTGAGTCATGCTAACTCACCCCTGAGTCATGCTAACTCACCCTGAGTCAAGCTAACTTACCCTGACTTACCATGAGTCAAGCTAACTTACCCTGAGTCAAGCTAACTCACGCTGAGTCATGCTAACTCACCCTGAGTCAAGCTAACTCACCCTGAGTCAAGCTAACTTACGCTGAGTCAAGCTAACTTACGCTGAGTCATGCTAACTCACCCTGAGTCAAGCTAACTTACCCTGAGTTACCATGAGTCAAGCTAACTTACCCTGAGTTACCATGAGTCAAGCTAACTTACGCTGAGTCAAGCTAACTTACGCTGAGTCATGCTAACTCACCCTGAGTCATGCTAACTTACCCTGAGTCAAGCTAACTCACCCTGAGTCAAGCTAACTCACCCTGAGTCAAGCTAACTCACGCTGAGTCAAGCTAACTTACCCTGAGTCATGCTAACTCACCCTGAGTCATGCTAACTCACCCTGAGTCAAGCTAACTCACCCTGAGTCAAGCTAACTTACCCTGACTTACCATGAGTCAAGCTAACTTACCCTGACTTACCATGAGTCAAGCTAACTTACCCTGAGTCAAGCTAACTCACGCTGAGTCATGCTAACTCACCCTGAGTCAAGCTAACTTACGCTGAGTCAAGCTAACTTACGCTGAGTCATGCTAACTCACCCTGAGTCAAGCTAACTCACCCTGAGTCAAGCTAACTCACCCTGAGTTAAGCTAACTCACCCTGAGTTACCATGAGTCAAGCTAACTTACGCTGAGTCATGCTAACTCACCCTGAGTCATGCTAACTCACCCTGAGTCATGCTAACTCACCCTGAGTCATGCTAACTCACCCTGAGTCAAGCTAACTCACCCTGAGTCAAGCTAACACACCCTGAGTCATGCTAACTCACCCTGAGTCAAGCTAACTTACCCCGACTTACCCGAGTCAAGCTAACTTACCCTGACTAACCATGAGTCAAGCTAACTCACCCTGAGTCAAGCTAACTCACCCTGAGTCAAGCTAACTCACGCTGAGTCATGCTAACTCGCCCTGAGTCAAGCTAACTCACCCTGAGTCAAGCTAACTCGCCCTGAGTCAAGCTAACTTACCCTGACTTACCATGAGTCATGCTAACTTACCCTGAGTCAAGCTAACTTACCCCGACTTACCCGAGTCAAGCTAACTTACCCTGACTAACCATGAGTCAAGCTAACTCACCCTGAGTCAAGCTAACTCACCCTGAGTCAAGCTAACTCACGCTGAGTCATGCTAACTCGCCCTGAGTCAAGCTAACTCACCCTGAGTCAAGCTAACTCGCCCTGAGTCAAGCTAACTTACCCTGACTTACCATGAGTCATGCTAACTTACGCTGAGTCAAGCTAACTTACCCTGAGTCAAGCTAACTTACGCTGAGTCAAGTAACTTACGCTGAGTTAAGCTAACTTACGCTGAGTCATGCTAACTCACCCTGAGTCAAGCTAACTCACCCTGACTTACCATGAGTCAAGCTAACTTACCCTGAGTCTAGCTAACTCACCCTGAGTCAAGCTAACTTACCCTGACTCACCCTGAGTCAAGCTAACTCACCCTGAGTCAAGCTAACTCACCCTGAGTCAAGCTAATTTACGCTGAGTCAAGCTAACTTACCCTGAGTCAAGCTAATTTACGCTGAGTCATGCTAATTTACACTGAGTCAAGCTAACACCCTGAGTCAAGCTAACACCCTGAGTCAAGCTAACACCCTGAGTCAAGCTAACTCACCCTGAGTCATGCTAACTCAAGCTGAGTCATGCTAACTAACGCTGAGTCATGCTAACTCACCCTGAGTCAAGCTAACTCAAGCTAACTCATCCGGAGTCAAGCTAACTCACCCTAAGTCAAGCTTACTCACCCTGAGTCATGCTTACTCACGCTGAGTCAAGCTAACTCACGCTGAGTCAAGCTAACTCACGCTGAGTCAAGCTAACTCACCCTGAGTCAAGCTAACTCACCCTGAGTCAAGCTAACTCACCCTGAGTCAAGCTAACTTACCCTGACTTACGCTAACTTACCCTGAGTCATGCTAATTTACCCTGAGTCAAGCTAATTTACGCTGAGTCATGCTAACTAACACTGAGTCAAGCTAACTTACGCTGAGTCAAGCTAACTCACCCTGAGTCAAGCTAACTTACTCTGAGTCAAGCTAACTCACCCTGAGTCATGCTGCAGTCTAACATGCTTTTCCTCCTGCAGGCGTTGCAGAGCGACCTAGATGCCGGCGGCTCGGACAGCAGTAGAGTGGGGGCGGAGCCTCTGCAGCAGGCCACGCCCCCTCCCAGCTCGGAGGCGGAGCGTCGGCTCGCTCAGCTGAAGAACCAGCTGACGACGCTAACCAGCGCACTCGCCACCGTCACGCAGGAGAAGTCCCGCATGGAGGCCAGCTTCCAAGCCGACAAGCGGCAGCTGAAACAGGAAGTGGAGGAGCAGGAGGCGGAGCTTCACGCCCTGCAGATGCACAAGGAGGCGGAGCTTCACGCCCTGCAGCTGCAGCAGGAGGCGGAGCTTCATGCCCTGCAGCTGCAGCTAGCAGAGAGCCGCGCTCGCATCATCACGCAGCAACACGAGCGGCAGCAGGAGCAGGACGACCACGCGCTGCAGCTGAGAGAGCTGCAGAGGATCCTCCAGCAGGAGAGAGACCTGCGGCAGGAGGGGGCTGAGTCTCAGTCACACCTGCAGCAGGTGAGGGACGACAGGGACGAGCTGAGCAAGAAGCTGCAGGCCGCAGAGGACGAGCACAAGAAACCAGACCCCCGAGCGGAGCAGCTGCAGAGAGAACTGACGCAGCTGAAGACCAGGATCCAGGACCAGATCAGCGCCGAGACCAGGAAGGTGAGCTAACCGGGGTTAAGGGTTAGGGTTAACCCTGTGTTGCATAGATAAAGATAGGCTACCCCCCCCCCCCCCCCCTGTGTTGCATAGATAAAGGTAGGCTACCCCCCCCCCCTGTGTTGCATAGATAAAGGTAGGCTACCCCCCCCCGTGTTGCATAGATAAAGATAGGCTACCCCCCCCCCTGTGTTGCATAGATAAAGATAGGCTACCCCCCCCTGTGTTTCATAGATAAAGATAGGCTACCCCCCCCGTGTTGCATAGATAAAGATAGGCTACCCCCCCCCCCTGTGTTGCATAGATAAAGATAGGCTACCCCCCCCCCCCCCCCCCCCCTGTGTTGCAGGCCTGCGAGGCGGAGCAGAGGTCATGTGAGGCGGAGCAGAGGTCACGTGACCGCGCTCAGGCGGCGGAGGACCGGGTCTCGGTTCTGGAGCTGCGGGTCTCGGAGCTGTCGGAGCTGCTGGGCTCGTCTGAGAAGCAGAGGCAGCGAGAGCAGCATGCGGCGCAGCGACTGCGAGAAGAAGTCCTGCAGCTGGAAGCGGAGAACAAGACGCTCGCCATCAGGACGGAGGGCAGGTCGGAGGGCGAGGAGCAGCTGGACGTGGTGGCGCTGAAGGAGAAGCTGGAGAAGGTGAAGAAGCTGCTGCAGCAGAGGAACCCGGAGCAGGAAGTCCTGCCGGACCAGGGGGCGGCGCATTATCAGCAGGAGCTGCGCGCGCTGCGGGACGAGTTTGAGCGATACAAGCTGCGGGCGCAGCTGGTTCTGAAGAACAAGAACACCAAGGACGGCTGCCAGGCCAAGGAGCTGGAGGAGGTCCGGGACCAGCTGTCGGAGCTGAAGGAGAAGTACATCAACCTGCGGATCCACAGCGACGAGGCGGAGGCCGTGCAGTGCCGCATGCTGGAGGAGCGGCAGCAGCTGGCCGCAGCGCTGCAGCTGCAACACAGACAGGAAGCGGAGCGGGCGGCCGCACTGCACCGCGAGCAGCTGCTGCGTCTGGAGGCGGAGCTTCACAAACAAAGAGGCAGGACCATGCAGCTGCTGCAGGAGAAAGAGCAGGAGCTGGAGGCGCTGCGAGCCGCTGCCCCCCCGCAGGAGCCCGACAGCGATGCCCTCAGCGTGGCGCTGCGGCGAGCTGCGCCCAGCGAGCCCACGCTGCTGCTGTACGCAGAGCAGCTGGCCAGGAAGGAGGCGGAGGCTGGCGCTCTGCGGAGAGAGAAGCACCGGCTTCAGGACGAGCTGCACCGCCTGCAGGCCGCAGCGCTCGCTGACGCAGAGCAGCGCGCAGAGGAGGCGGCCGCGCTGAGAGGACGCGTCGACAAACTACAGCGAGACCAGAGCCGCGAGGGCGCCAACATGGAGTATCTGAAGAACGTCACCTACAAGTTCCTCACGCTGCAGGACGCCAGCGGACGCATGCAGACGCTCAATGCCATCTTCACCATCCTGAGCTTCAGCCCGCAGGAGAAGAGCTGCGTCACCAAGCTGCAGCGCAGCACCTGGTGGAGGTGAACACCTGAAGAAGAAACATTATAAGGGTCTAATTGATATTAAGGGTTTAAATCTGAATGGTGTAAATATAAATATATTCCAGATTTCTTATTTATGGATTTTTTCTCAGATTGTTCTTCCTTTGTTGAAATTAAAATATTGATTGATTCTCAAACTCACTTTGGTTAATCTGAAATCATTTTGTACCTGGCGTTTGCATGATGCTAACTAACACTATCTCTCACCAGCTAACTGCTAACGCTATCCCTCACCAGCTAACGCTATCTCTCACCAGCTAACTGCTAACGCTATCCCTCACCAGCTAACGCTATCTATCACCAGCTAACTGCTAACACTATCCCTCACCTGCTAACTCTCACCAGCTAACGCTATCTATCACCAGCTAACTGCTAACACTATCCCTCACCTGCTAACTCTCACCAGCTAACGCTATCGCTCACCAGCTAACTGCTAACACTATCCCTCACATGCTAACTCTCACCAGCTAACGCTATCTCTCACCAGCTAACTGCTAACACTATTCCTCACATGCTAACTCTCACCAGCTAACTGCTAACGCTATCCCTCACCTGCTAACAGCTAAAACTATCTCTCACCTGCTAACGCTAACCAGCTAACTGCTAACACTATCCCTCACATGCTAACTCTCACCAGCTAACGCTATCCCTCACCAGCTAACGCTATCTCTCACCAGCTAACTGCTAATGCTATCTCTCACCAGCTAACTGCTAACGCTATCCCTCACCAGCTAACGCTATCTATCACCAGCTAACTGCTAACACTATCCCTCACCTGCTAACTCTCACCAGCTAACGCTATCTCTCACCAGCTAACTGCTAACGCTATCTCTCACCTGCTAACGCTAACTCTCACCAGCTAACTGCTAACACTATCCCTCACATGCTAACTCTATCTCTCACCAGCTAACTGCTAACACTATCCCTCACATGCTAACTCTCACCAGCTAACGCTATCCCTCACATGCTAACTCTCACCCTCACATGCTAACGCTATCTCTCACCAGCTAACGCTATCCCTCACCTGCTAAAACTATCTCTCACCAGCTAACTGCTAACACTATCCCTCACCTGCTAACTCTCACCAGCTAACGGCTAACGCTATCTCTCACCAGCTAACTGCTAACACTATCCCTCACCAGCTAACTGCTAACGCTATCCCTCACCTGCTAACTCTAACTCTCTTGCAGATTTCACTGTAAAAAAGACTTGTACACCAAATTATTTGACCATCATATTTTAATCCATAAATAGAAAATAAAAACAAGAACACAATTATAATTACAATATCTTCATAAATATTGTGAGACACATTCTCTGGGGTCTGAGAGACCCTAACCCTCTGATATACAACAGAATCAGGAAACATATTTATAAATAAATCAGACCTTTATTAATAACTAATAATAAACAAACAGCATCACATTAAACACTAAACAACTTAATAAAAGTACTCTGTGCGTACAGTGTGTATTCAGTGTGTAGTCAGTGCGTACTGTGTGTATTCAGTGCGTACTGTGTGTAGTCAGTGTGTACAGTGTGTACTCAGTACTCTCCTCAGTTCTTCAGGTAGAGACGTGACGATCGTCTCGATGAAGTTTTCCAGTTTGTCTAAAACTCCGTCTTTAAGCTGCAGCTGCTGCCTGCGCGCTTTATTCTGAAAATCACACACACTTCCTGTCAGAAACACACTTCCTGTTTATGAGGAACAGCTGGTGATGTTTTAGGTTTTATTTTCTCACCAGTTTCTCTCGAAGCTTCAGAATCAAGTCGACGGTTTCCACCTCCGATTTATCTTTAGTCCAGGTCACCAGGTCCTGAGGACAGGTGAGGACAGGTGTGCACAGGTGTTTATGCTCCGACAGGTGTGTACAGGTGTTTATGCTCCGACAGGTGTGTACAGGTGTTTATGCTCCGACAGGTGTGTACAGGTGTTTATGCTCCGACAGGTGTGTACAGGTGTTTATGCTCCGACAGGTGTGTACAGGTGTTTATGCTCCGACAGGTGTCTACAGGTGTTTATACTCCGACAGGTGTGTACAGGTGTTTATTCTCCGACAGGTGTGTACAGGTGTTTATGCTCCGACAGGTGTGTACAGGTGTTTATTCTCCGACAGGTGTGTACAGGTGTTTATGCTCCGACAGGTGTGTACAGGTGTTTATGCTCCGACAGGTGTGTACAAGTGTTTATGCTCCGACAGGTGTGTACAGGTGTTTATTCTCCGACAGGTGTGTACAGGTGTTTATGCTCCGACAGGTGTGTACAGGTTTTTATACTCCGACAGGTGTGTACAGGTGTTTATGCTCCGACAGGTGTGTACAGGTGTTTATGCTCCGACAGGTGTGTACAGGTGTTTATGCTCCGAAAGGTGTGTACAGGTGTTTATACTCCGACAGGTGTGTACAGGTGTTTATACTCCGACAGGTGTGTACAGGTGTTTATACTCCGACAGGTGTGTACAGGTGTTTACAGGTGTGTACAGGTGTGTTTACTCACAGCGTCACAGAGCACCTCCAGGTGGAGACTCTCCAGTTTCTGAGTCATCTCTCGGTGTCGCTGGCGGTACCAGCCGTCAAAGTTCGGAGACCTGAAGAACTTCCTGTCAGAGAAGTTTAATTGATATCTTCCACACACACCCAGGAGGTAAAGGTTACCTGTGTTTCAGAGCCATGAAGGAGCCTCACCTGTACAGCCCCAGCCAATCACCTTTCAGTACCGAGGTCAGCTGTGGCCCTGTGTCATCGAGAGACAACAGGAAGTCCTCCTGACTGAAGGGCCGGATCTGAGGGGGAGTCTGCACAACAACAACAACACGTCAACTATGGGGGTTATTCCCTATCTTTATTCAAGAGCGTGGTATTTAAATTTGAGAGCATACTTTATGTATTTCCCTCAAACCCTGTCCTCGCACTCAAATAGTGCCTGCTTGCACTTTGCTCTGCTTCTGCTCAAACTGTACGTTTGCACTCAGATATATTGCTGTTTACAGATTTGTTCTGCTCTCAGATTTATTCTGTGAGCGCTCGAAACTTTTGTGCAACAATCCTGTCAAAATCCCTCAACCAATAGGAGGCCAGTTGTCCTTGCGGGTGCGTTCACTTTACTTATTACAGCGTCCCGTAAGGGCGGTTACTCTTTGGTTTATAAACTCCCGCCCTCCACGGCTTTATAACATAGCATGTACTGCACTTCGCTGTACAACTTTTTTTTTGGGGGGAGGGGGGGTAAGCACAGTTAGTATAAAACGGAAGTCAAATAATTGTAGTTACTTTTCACAAATCAGTATCCCTCCGCGTCTGAGTACCGTAACTTACAACTGTTACATTACGTCCGTCACGAAACTAACTAGCTAACTAACTAACTAACAAAGCTTAAGATGGAAACATTTAAGGTTAACTTCGACCTCCGGGGTGGCCTTACTATGGAGGAGTGGATTGAGAAGTGCCTATCTCCAGAAAAAAAAGCACCTAAACGACGACAATGCTGTCTGCCTAATATGTTCTCTAGCTGTTATTGTTGTTGCATAGCAACCACCTCGCACTATGTTTTGTGCAGAAGGCAACGGAGGGACTATTTTATTTTGAACATCATTATTTAATAATAAAAACTATTTAAATTGGAGTGTGTATTTTTCTTTCACATTGTCAGCCACACGTGGTAACCGTTTTATAAATGCAATAGCTCACTTCAGGCCGTGATATACGAATATCTATACAATATGGGGTTGTCCACACTCCGCTTCGCGTCGCGCCGAACCAAGCCGTAGCACAACAGTGCTGGAGCAGAACAACAGTCTGGAGGAAGAAGTGGGCCGGTCGGAAAATTCACTAGCAATCCCCCCTTCCCCCGTTGACAATTTACTAGCGATAACGAGGGCCGGTCGAGATTCCCGGGCTGATTTTTAGTCCCAGTACGCCACTGAACGTAGCTATTATGTAAGGTGCTGGTATACTAACTGTGCCCCCCCCCCCCCCCCCCCAAAAAAAAAGTTGTAAATCAAACAAGTGCAGTACATGCTATGTTATAAAGCCGTGGAGGGCGGGAGTTTATAAACCAAAGAGTAACCGCCCTTACGGGACGCTGTAATAAGTAAAGCGAACGCACCCGCAAGGACACCTGGTCTTCTATTGGTTGAGGGATTTTGACAGGATTGTTGCACAAAAGTTTCGAGCGCGCACAGAATAAATCTGAGAGCAGAACAAATCTGTAAGCAGCAATATATCTGAGTGCAAGCGTACAGTTTGAGCAGAAGCAGAGCAAAGTGCAAGCAGGCACTATTTGAGTGCGAGGACAGGGTTTGAGGGAAATACATAAAGTATGCTCTCAAATTTAAATACCACGCTCTTGAATAAAGATAGGGAATAACCCCCATAGTCAACTAGTCAACACGACACATCGACACAACACAGTAGTAACGCAAGGTCACTTCCTGTTTACCTTCCACGGTGACACAGATCTCTGCAGAGGCATCAGGCTGGCCATGTAGCGCTCCTGTCAGAAAGAACACAGGGATTCATCTTTCTGCTCTGTGATTGGCTGAACTGGCAAAGTGATTGTACAGCATGCTGCTCTGTGATTGGCTCACCAGAGGGATGATGAAGCTCTGGGTCAGCTCTAACAAGTGTCTCCTCAGGATGGCGCTCTGGACCTCCGACGGCCTCTTCCTCTGGATCCCCTGAACGCAGCTCAGCATTAGTGATAGTTCATAATATATTGAATGATAACTATTAATAAAGTTTACCTTTAGCAGTCTTTTAATCAGGATCTTGTCTTTGTGTAGAAAGGTCTTGAACGCTGTGAAGATCCCTGCACACATGTATTTATATAGTTATTATTTTCTAAAACAGTTTTTTATATATATGAATGACCATGGACGGACCTGGTTTAGTGTCCAGAGTTTTCAGTTTGGACAGTTTCTTCACCTTCACCTGTTTAGGTAAATCACCTGAGAGACATCAAAGCAGCATGATTAAAGCAAGCCCCCAGGAAGTGCGCCGGACTCTGATGAGAATATTCGTGGTGGCCAAACGTCAGTACTACACTTCCTTTTGGTTGCCAGGCCCGGAAACACTTTTTCCCATTGACTTACAGGGGGAAAGAGTAGTCTGTAAATCGTTGGATAATTTTTTTGAAACTAAATAAACTACCCAGTATGAACGCTTGTATGAGAGAGGCCTGTAATTTTCAGGCCTCATCTTTTTAAGTGGGAGAACTTGCACAATTGGTGGCTGACTAAATGCTTTTTTGCCCCACTGTATGTATACATATATGTATATATACATATATATATATATATATACACATATACATATATGTATATATATACATATATTTGCTGTTACGTGTACAAATTGACGTGCTTAATGTGAACGAGCCTTTTGGGGGGCGTGGTTAAAGTAGCGCATGCGCTATGAGCGCACATACGGGTACTTCTCAGGCATGCCGGGTAATCTGTGACGTTTCGCTCTCTCAAAAGTTGGGCCATTTTAACTTCATGAGTCAATGAGCAGCTCTAGGAATGAATGAGGCCCCGCCTCCCACGCTGTATCCAGTTCTTATTATACATCCATGGATTAAAGGAGGAAGAGGAGGAAGAAGAGGAAGAGGTTTACCCGCCATCTTTGTTTCTCCCAGTCTGAGGACGTGAGGCCAGTTCTGAAACGTCTTGATGAAGAACGGGTTTGTGACTCCTAGCACTACACAGGGACTGAGAGACAGACAGGTGAGAGACAGCCAGGTTACAGGTGAGAGACAGAAATGTTACAGGCGGGGGACAGTCAGACAGACAGAAAGACAGACAGACAGGTGAGGGACAGACAGGTTACAGGCGAGGGACAGACAGGTTACGGGCGAGGGACAGACAGGTTACACGGGCGAGGGACAGACAGGTTACGGGCGAGGGACAGAAAGGTTACGGGCGAGGGACAGACAGGTTACGGGCGAGGGACAGACAGGTTACGGGCGAGGGACAGACAGGTTACGGGCAAGGGACAGACAGGTTACGGGCGAGGGACAGAAAGGTTACGGGCGAGGGACAGACGGGTTACACGGGCGAGGGACAGACAGGTTACGGGCGAGGGACAGAAAGGTTACAGGCGGGGGACAGTCAGAAAGACAGACACAGTCAGAATTACGGGCGAGGGACAAACGGGTTACGGGCGAGGGACAGAAAGGTTACGGGCGAGGGCAGACGGTTTACGGGCGAGGGACAGACGAGTTACGGGCGAGGGACAGACGGGTTACGGGCGAGGGACAGACGGGTTACGGGCGAGGGACAGACGGGTTACGGGCGAGGGACAGACGGGTTACGGGAGAGGGACAGAAAGGTTACGGGCGAGGGACAGAAAGGTTACGGGCGAGGGACAGACGGGTTACGGGCGAGGGACAGACGGGTTACGGGCGAGGGACAGACGGGTTACGGGCGAGGGACAGACGGGTTACGGGCGAGGAACAGACGGGTTACGGGCGAGGGACAGACGGGTTACGGGCGAGGGACAGACGGGTGACGGGCGAGGGACAGACGGGTTACGGGCGAGGGACAGACGGGTTACGGGCGAGGGACAGACGGGTTACGGGCGAGGGACAGACGGGTTACGGGCGAGGGACGGTTACGGGCGAGGGACAGACGGGTTACTAGCGAGGGACAGACAGGTTACTAGCGAGGGACAGACGGGTTACGGGCGAGGGACAGACGGGTTGCGGGCGAGGGACAGACGGGTTACTAGCGAGGGACAGACGGGTTACGGGCGAGGGACAGACAGGTTACTTGCGAGGGACAGACGGGTTACGGGCGAGGGACAGACAGGTTACTAGCGAGGGACAGACGGGTTACGGGCGAGGGACAGACAGGTTACTAGCGAGGGACAGACTGGTTACGGGCGAGGGACAGACGGGTTACGGGCGAGGGACAGACAGGTTACTGGCGAGGGACAGACTGGTTACGGGCGAGGGACAGACGGGTTACAGGCGAGGGACAGACAGAAAGACAGACAGTCAGACAGACAGGTGAGGGACAGGTGTCTCACGGGGCTTGGGTCCTGGTGGTGTATTCTCTGAACTCTGAGTCGTGGATGGTGAAGTACGGCCGGAAATCACAGCAGAACCTCAGAGGACTGATCATACTGAGGAGAGACGTGTATATATACACTGTAATATATACTGTATGCAATATATACTCTTATATATACTCTTATATCTACAGTAAAAAAATATAGGGTATATATATATGTATGCACTGTATATATGTATACAGTGCATATTAACAGTAGGCCTATGTACAGTAAATATATACCCTATATTTACTGTATATATTACTGTATGTACAGTAAATACAGTAAATATAGGTATATGTAAATACTGTAAATACCTGATGAGAGCCAGCACGGTTTCCGAGGAGACGGTGGGAGACGGTGCCATGACAACCAGCGGTTCCCCTAGCAACAGCAGCTCCCACAACACCTGCAGGTGAACCAGCACCGACTGGAAACACCTGGATAGAATATCATATCATATAATCAGGGTATATGCAGGAATCCTGAAGCCAAATGTAATTGAATACCTTTTTTTAAGACCCTTTCCACACATTTTAAGACCTCATCGCCACTTCGAGTTCTAACCGGTTACATTGGCGACACACTTTACCTCACATTGACTATATACAGCATGGGTCGGCAATAGGCGGCCCGCGGGCCATTGGTGGCTCGCCAGCAATCATATTTGGCCCGGAAAATTATTTTGAGAATAAAAATAAAAGATTCTTTTCAGATTCTTTTTTTCTTTAGAATCGGACCGACAGTGGCACATAGAGGCTTTAATGTCCGGATAGAGAATCTACCTACACCTGAAGAATGCTTATTGTGCTTTTATCCATGTTGAGAGTGAATGACACACAATCTGGCAGCGGGGTGCACTGACGCTGATAGTGGATCAATAAGTAGCTGGACAGCGCGTGGTGCTGAAATAGCCAACATGCGGTGTGTGGCTTGAAAAAAATAACACCAGCTCACTAAATCATTCAAACGTAATGTTTACTTATATGTGCACAGTAACAAAGTTCAGTCAAAACATTGACAACAAAATCCGCTTGATCATGGAGGGCGAGGGGTGGTGGTGCATATGCTGCCAGCTTTGTTTTGAAAGAAAAGTTGATTCAAAACGCACCAAAGTTTTGGCTCATCGGACATTTATGAGAGAAAATCCGTAATGTCCGAGTGCAAGTGAAAGCAGCACAAGACGCGAGCCTTGTAACCCCTCCTCCAGCCCTGGCGCGAGCGAGGAAATGTGATGTCATTTGAACGGGACGGCGCGAAACGAGAAGCATTCGGTCCACACTGACAGAGAAGAGCCTGTCAGTGTGGCTGATTCCATTGATTCCTAACGCACTAAAGCTTTGGATCCTAATCAGCTTGTGAGCAGGGCCAACTGGCCGTCTGGAGAAACGGCACCGCAGCAAGGCTCCACCCCCCAAGCATTCGAACGTGTCACATGTTTTAAGAATCAATTGCTTAAATACGCCTTCGTTTATGTTCCGGCCATCTAGTGGATCAGAAAAAGCCCAAACTTACCTGCCGACCCCTGATATACAATACAGCTTTATTTAGATAGCACTTTAAACCTCCTGACCAAAGTGATAAAACAACATGAGCTCCACTCACACACCATGAAACAAGTACAGATGTGCAGGGGCAGATGGTTCCACAGTGTGGAGGCCTGTCTGATGTGCAGGGGCAGATGGTTCCACAGTGTGGAGGCCTGTCTGATGTGCAGGGGCAGATGGTTCCACAGTGTGGAGACCTGTCTGATGTGCAGGGGCAGATGGTTCCACAGTGTGGGGGTCTGTCTGATGTGCAGGGGCAGATGGTTCCACAGTGTGTGGAGGCCTGTCTGATGTGCAGGGGCAGATGGTTCCACAGTGTGGGAGCCTGTCTGATGTGCAGGGGCAGATGGTTCCACAGTGTGGGGGTCTGTCTGATGTGCAGGGGCAGATGGTTCCACAGTGTGGGAGCCTGTCTGATGTGCAGGGGCAGATGGTTCCACAGTGTAGGGGTCTGTCTGATGTGCAGGGGCAGATGGTTCCACAGTGTGGGGGTCTGTCTGATGTGCAGGGGCAGATGGTGCCACAGTGTGGGAGCCTGTCTGATGTGCAGGGGCAGATGGTTCCACAGTGTGGGGGTCTGTCTGATGTGCAGGGCAGATGGTTCCACAGTGTGGAGGCCTGTCTGATGTGCAGGGGCAGATGGTTCCACAGTGTGGGGGTCTGTCTGGTGTGCAGGGGCAGATGGTTCCACAGTGTGGGGGTCTGTCTGATGTGCAGGGGCAGATGGTTCCACAGTGTGGAGACCTGTCTGATGTGCAGGGGCAGATGGTTCCACAGTGTGGAGACCTGTCTGATGTGCAGGGGCAGATGGTTCCACAGTGTGGAGACCTGTCTGATGTGCAGGGGCAGATGGTTCCACAGTGTGGAGACCTGTCTGATGTGCAGGGGCAGATGGTTTCACAGTGTGGAGACCTGTCTGATGTGCAGGGGCAGATGGTTCCACAGTGTGGGGGTCTGTCTGGTGTGCAGGGGCAGATGGTTCCACAGTGTGGAGACCTGTCTGATGTGCAGGGGCAGATGGTTTCACAGTGTGGAGACCTGTCTGATGTGCAGGGGCAGATGGTTCCACAGTGTGGAGACCTGTCTGATGTGCAGGGGCAGATGGTTCCACAGTGTGGGGGCCTGTCTGATGTGCAGGGGCAGATGGTTCCACAGTGTGGGGGCCTGTCTGATGTGCAGGGGCAGATGGTTCCACAGTGTGGGGGCCTGTCTGATGTGCAGGGGCAGATGGTTCCACAGTGTGGAGGCCTGTCTGATGTGCAGGGGCAGATGGTTCCACAGTGTGGGGGCCGCTACAGAGAAGCAACGGCCCCCTCTGAGCTTTAAGCTCTAAGGGAAAGGGAAGTTTGACATCTAACCCTAACCACGGATAAGAGGGACAAGATGGATGGATAATATGATATAACATAATATAATAATTAAAAAAATCTTCAAGGGGTCAAATACTTATTTCTTCCACTGTATATATAAATTATATAATGAGTACCTGAAGAGGTCCAGCTCGTGGATGCTGGGCAGCACCGTGGGGGTCCGTAGCAACGTGGGGGTCCGTAGCAACGTGGGGGTCCGTAGCTGGTTCTGAGACACAGAGAATAATAATACAACTTTATTGACCTGTCGTCTGGTTAACAGTGTTATAAATAAAGGTGTGACCTCCTGACCTCTGCAGCGCTCTGTCTCACTGGACTTCCTCCGGGCTTATCACTTCTGGAGGGGACCCGCACCTGCCAGAGACACACCTTCATATACGCTATATATATATATATATATACATACTGTATATGTCCCACCTGCCAGAGACACACCTTCATATACTCTATATATATATATACTAATACTATATATATATATATATATATATATATACTAGGGCTGTCAAGTTAACGCGTTGATAACGTATTAACGCGAAAAAAAATTAACGCCACTAATTATTTTAACGCATGTGTATTTTTTGTCCTCGGCCGCCCCGTAGTTTCAGAGCGCATCGAGTTTAAAATACCATCTACAAGCTGATGCTGACAGCCCCGCTCCTGCCGCCCGCTTGTGGCAGACCACACTTCCACGCTCACCGGCAGGCACCGACTGGCTGTTGGGAGGACCGGGAGGGTGTGTGTGTGTGTGGCCCGAGCGAGAGAGAGAGAGACCTTACGTGCATTGTTGTTGTTAGCATCTGGTGCTAGCTAGCTGCGCTAACGGATATAAGGAGCTGTTTAAATGAAAACAGAGGAGCGACATTTCGCCACAACTGCGCCGAGCACTTGACTTTATGCAGGAAGCCAGACAGTGGGACATTGGACGAGAAGTCAGCACACTCAGCACGGATAGTGCGCAACATAGTGCGTCCAGGCAGCTCCCGTTCGAGCATATGCCTTGAGTTGCACATAGCTCCAACGATCCATCACACACACACACACACACACACACACACACACACACACACACACACACACACACACACACACACACACACACACACACACACACACACACACACACACACACACACACACACACACACACACACACACACACACACACACACACACACACACACACACACACACACACACACACACACACACACACACACACACACACACACACACACACACACACACACACACACACACACACACACACACACACACACAGGTTGTTGTGTTTAATATTCATGAGAATATTTGTCATTGTTCAAATGATAATAAACATTAGCATAAAGCATATTTGTCGACTCATATGTTGATAAGAGTATTAAAAACTTGAAAAATATTCCTCTAAGGAACATTTAGAACAGATCAAAAATGTGCGATTAATTTGCGATTAATCGCGATTAACTATTTTAATCGACTGACAGCCCTAGGTTTAACGCAATTAATTAAAAAAATTAATTACCGCCTTTAACGCCATAATTTTGACAGCATTAATATATATATATATATATATATATATTAGGGCTGTCAAGTTAACGCGTTAATAACGCAAAACAAAATGAACGCCACTAATTATTTTAACGCGATTAACGCATGTGTATTTTTTTTCCTCGGCCGCCCCGTAGTTTCAGAGCGCATCGAGTTTAAAATACCATCTAGAAGCTGATGCTGACAGCCCCGCTCCGCTGTTTGGCATCATAACGCTGTTATGAAAGTTTCTCTGGTATAAAATGGGTGATGTTAGCATAGCAACCGAAGCTAAACTGACTACTTGCTATTGCTATCCTATTGTGGCATAAACCGTTTTCTACAGGCACATTTTACCGGCGTATTTTTATTATGATTCTACTTGTGATAGTCGGACACGACAACCTGTGCAGCCCATGTATTGATTCCATCCGATAGCTGCTATAATACAAAACAACACGTCTGCCTCTCTCCACAATGATCAATAACAATGAACGGATGGTCAAAGTAAGGTACAAATAAACAGAATCACACGAAGCCTGGTTAGTGCTGCCTGACTTTATAAAGTGTGTTTATAAGCACTACTGCTTGTAGGCAGGCATGACAGTCGACCCATGTTCAGGGGAGGAGGGTTTAGTTTCCTGCACGCCTCGACGTAAGAGAGACGTAAGTGACGCCACCTCTTAGCTCCGAAGCTCTTGCCTCTAGACCGACAATTTTTTGGAGCTGGAAGTGAACCGGATTCCGGAGCTAAGAGCCGGCGCCGCTGCGGTGTGAACAGGAAAAACCGGCGCTTTTCAGGCTCCAGCTCCGAAAATATTCGGTTAGCGCGACCCGGAGACACACCTTTATACTCTATATACTGTAAATACTGTGTATATATATATATATACACTGTATATATATATATATATATACATATATACAGTGTATATATATATATATACAGTGTATATATATATATATATATACTGTGTTTATATATAAGTCCCACCTGCAGGACCAGGCCCATCAGCGGCAGGGTGAGGCTCAGCCCGGGAACAGGGGCAGGCCATTGGTCGATCTCGTTGCACACTGTGAGGAGGAGAGAGAGAGACGTCATGTGACCTGTCCGAGTGATGTCATAATACCTGCTGTTCTGATTGGTCCAGAGTCATGACATCATCACCTGTCTCCAGGCACGGCTCCAGTTTCTCAAAGAACTCCGGAGCCACGATCTGTAGAAGAGTCTGGAACAGGGGGAGGAAGGGCAGTCGAGATAACAGCACGAGAGACTGCAATAAAGAGGACATCATGTATATCAATATATATGATAATATATATAAATAATATATTATTATATATAAATAAAATATATATAATAATATATATAAATAATAATATATAAATAATATATAATAAATGTATATAAATATACACATAATATTGATGCAATGACCTTCTGGAAGTACCCTCTCTTCACCGAGGCATCCTTCACCTGCCTGAAGTAAACAAAGCCGAAGAAATGGGAGACCTCCGTCTGAAACACACACACACACACACACACACACACACACACACACACACACACACACACACACACACACACACACACACACACACACACACACCACACACACACACACACACACACACACACACACACACACACACACACACACACACACACACACACACACACACACACACACACACACACACACACACACACACACACACACACACACACACACACACACACACACACACACACACACAGTTGAGTACAGAGTATCTGGAGGTGGTAATATATATATTATGATATATATTAGTATAGAGTCAGCGTTTCCGCCAGGGGGGCGTCTTGTTCAGCTCGGGACGCCCTGAACTCGAGCCGAGGGCGTCCAAAAATATTAATAATTCGAGAGAAGATGGAGAGTTTTTATCGCTTGAAATAACGAAAAGGAAAAAGGACAAGGCCATCCCTCTGTTGGAGGGGCAAAGGAGTCTGGTGGGATTATTTTCGGAGCATTGAAGATTGTTTCCCAGACATCGAAGGTGCCTGCTACGGGACAACACGGAACGTGCGCAGTGCTAGTGGAGCACGCGTGTGAGCCGCGAGCACCAGAGCCTCGCAGCGGCGAAACTGAGGCTCCGTGGTAAACTGTGGTGACATGAAGAGCCGTGAGAGAGCCGAGCCAAATGATCCGGCTCACTGACGTAAAGAGACAGTATCTATAAGGAACGTTCAAGTCAAAATTCAAGCACCCCTTCCCCCCCCCCCCGCTGAGAGGGCGCCCTCTCAGCCCTGGTCTGGCTGAAACACTGTATAGAGCAGGGGTGCCCAACCTTTTTTGAACCGAGAGCTACTTTTAAAGTTGCCAGTCTGCCGAGATCTACCAGTCCAAATAGAGAGGCCATTACTGACAGCCTGCTACCAGGTAAATACACACTTCTACTTGTATAGAACTGACCTTTGTACGATTAATACTTCATGAAATACTGCAGATCCTTACCTCTTTCTAATCTACACACATACAAGTATTTAACTGAAGTTACACAACAGTGTTGTTGATACAGAGTTGGAGTTTATTCACACGTCACTACAGTGGGTCATGTTTTCAAGAAGCATTGAACAGTGCTGCCTCATATGACTCAGGGAGAAAAGACTCTGAACCCTTTCTTTGCCATTATATAAAAATAGTGTTGCTACTAAAGTATAAATTAGGCTTACTAATAAGACGACTCAGATCTGAAGCTCACAGGAATCTGCTGCCAACGTGCAGTAAAAAAGACACAATTAATAGAATCAAACCCTTTTTTGTTGCATTTTGTTAGAGTATAAAAATAAATGCCTTTAAAATAGGATGCAAGCAACACTAGCTTCTTAACCTGAACTGATAATAGACTATAATCAATTTAAGTTTGCATTCTTATTACATTTTGTACAATAATTATAATGAATAAGTTCAAACAAACTAAAACTTACAGCTGATTAATAACGGTATCTAACTTGAGTTTTTATCATATCAAAAACCTGTTGAAATGCTTCTGTTATTTTTACTGTCCCCAAAAGCGCGTCCGCAGCCTCCAGGAATGCTTCTTTCACAACTTCGCCGTCTTTGAAAGACTTCATGTGTTTCTCAAGAACGTGACTGACACGATAAGATGCTCTGGTAGCAGCCTTGCTCTTGTTGTTGGGCCTGGTGGAAATGGACTGCTGTGCATTTAGCTGTCCTTTCAGGCCCCTCCCCTTTTGGAGCGTAGGGCAGAATTAGGAGGGAATTCCGTCTCGTAGCGTTTGTGCACTGTTTTGAAATGCCGCTCCTAAATTACCCTTCTTCGATAAAGCCACGCTCGCATTGCAGATGAGACAGATGGACTTTGAATTGGAATAGATACAAAAATAATCATCCTCCCACTCGGAGTGAACATTATATATGTTTTGCTTCTGCCATAATTGCGGTCTTGTGTGTGTGCGGACTGTCACTCCTGTTGACACGGACAACGTTAGCGAACTACTGCCCACCAGCCTCGCCCCCACACATGGGGTCACGCCGGCCAATCACAAAGCTTTGATGCGTTCAAGTGCATTATTCTGGACAGGAAGATTATGTTACAGGACATTAACGATAAAACAGAATATTGTTGTTCTATTTTTAGACACATCTCGCGATCGACTGGGAATCTCCCCGCGATCGACTGGTTGGGCACCCCTGGTATAGAGTATATAGAGTAAGGTACCTTTAGGGTGGGGGGGGCGTCCCGGTTGTAGACCTCCTCCTCGCGGCCCCCCCCCCTACGGCCCACAGACTGACGCAGCCTGAAACTGAACTGAGTATCCCCAAGGCATCCTGGGAAATGGAGTCCACACTGTCACCTCTGACTACAAACATCACATAATAATAAATAAATACATATTAAAATAATATATAAAGAGCTAACCTGAGTACGAGTCGGGGAAGGACAGGTAGCAGATGCTGCTCCTCTGAAAACACACAGAAACACAAACAAAACAAAAATATATATATATACACAGAGATACTAATACTATTCATGTACAGATATATACATACTATGATTATAAAGAGATATAAATCTGACCTCCTTCTCAGTGAGCTTCACATCCTGAGGATACACCAGCTGAAACACACACACAGCATTTTATGAACCTGAACATGTTAAAAAAAATTAAATACATTAATGTATAATGTTTGGTGTTGCGATGTGTGTGTGTGTGTGTGTGTGTGTGTGTGTGTGTGTGTGTGTGCGTGTGTGCGTGTGTGCGTGTGTGTGTGTGTGTGTGTGTGTGTGTGTGTGTGTGTGTGTGTGTGTAAACAGAGATAAAAGGCTGATGCTAACGATGCTAAGCTAACAGCTACCTCCAGCGCCTGGCCCAGCTCCAGGTCGAAGGTCACCACACACACACACTCCAGCCAACGGGAGAAGCGGCTCCACGGAGCTTCTTCTTCTTCTTCTGGAGACCCGGAGCCGGCACACAGCTCCATCAGCGGCCGTGAGGAGCTCCGGTACACGGCTCTGCTCTCCGGTTCATCCTCCCGTCCTCAATCATCACCGGGGAGAGGGAGAGAGAGACTTGGGGCCCCCTGGCGGCCGGGAGGCGACACTGCATCTGGAAACATCATAATATATCCTCCTGGGACCCAGCCCATTGAAAATGTCCACTGTAGTGGACATTTTGTTAACATGCATCTCCTTTTACTCTTTTGAGCTACTCTATCAGTCCCTGGTGTACTGTACATAGGACATCTATCAGTCCCTGGTGTACAGAGGACATCTATCAGTCCCTGGTGTACAGAGGACATCTATCAGTCCCTGGTGTACAGAGGACATCTATCAGTCCCTGGTGTACAGAGGACATCTATCAGTCCCTGATGTACAGAGGACATCTATCAGTTCCTGATGTGCAGAGGACATCTATCAGTCCCTGGTGTACAGAGGACATCTATCAGTTCCTGATGTGCAGAGGACATCTATCAGTCCCTGGTGTACAGAGGACATCTATCAGTCCCTGATGTACAGAGGACATCTATCAGTCCCTGGTGTACAGAGGACATCTATCAGTCCCTGATGTACTGAGGACATCTATCAGTCCCTGATGTACTGAGGACATCTATCAGTCCCTGGTGTACAGAGGACATCTATCAGTCCCTGATGTACTGAGGACATTTATCAGTCCCTGGTGTACAGAGGACATCTATCAGTCCCTGATGTACTGAGGACATCTATCAGTCCCTGCTGTACAGAGGACATCTATCAGTCCCTGATGTACTGAGGACATCTATCAGTCCCTGCTGTACAGAGCACATCTATCAGTCCCTGGTGTACAGAGGACATCTATCAGTCCCTGGTGTACTGATGACATCTATCAGTCCCTGGTGTACAGAGGACATCTATCAGTCCCTGATGTACTGAGGACATCTATCAGTCCCTGGTGTACAGAGGACATCTATCAGTCCCTGATGTACTGAGGACATCTATCAGTCCCTGGTGTACAGAGGACATCTATCAGTCCCTGGTGTACAGAGGACATCTATCAGTCCAGGGTCGGCTCTAGAACAAATCGAATGGGGGGGGAAATCATTTACAAAGGGGGGGCACACACTGCCGTCAACAACCAACACACAAACACCAACGCAACTTCAAAAAACATGCTGTAAACTTTAAAGTATATTGTTTTTCACACACATTGCAGGGGTGTAGTGCTATTGTATAGCGCACCTATGACTTGTGCTGCATGCACGGTTGTGGCACAACCACCAAAACAGAAACATATGGACATAGGCCACCATACAAAAGGGTGCAAATGTATTTAGTATCCTATCCATGTGAACATGTTTTAGGTGGGGGTGGACCTAACGTCCTCTAGGAGGGTCTGGGGGCATGCTCCCCCGGGAAGATTATTTTAAAAATATTGAAGTTAAAAGCATCAATCTGGTGCACATTGAGAGCAAAATGAAGAGATCTATGGATAGTCTACATCTCTCAGCATCCATATGAAACAGAACTGTACACAGATTTACTTTTTCTTTATGGATATTTTACTAATCACTCCCCTTTTAAACTGTATTCTTGTGTTACTGTCCTATAGTATTTCATACCCGTTTTTTATTTATTCTCTTATTCTTTAATAACTATAATGATAATATAAAGGTGTTCCTCGCAAATACTTGTTTACATAAATGGTGACCAAACCATTTGAGACCCACTGAGATAACCTACACTAAAGTTAACTATCTAAACACTGAGAGAGTCCTTACCTCACTGAGCTGACGTTATAAGATCCTCTCAGTCTGACAGGAGAGGATCTCCTCCACCTTGGTGTAGAAACAGCTCTTTATATCCGTTAGCATAGCTAGCTAACCAGATCATGCTAACATCAACATTCCACGTTACCACTTGCGCACTCACAAAATGCGCTCGTGCCACACACACACACACACACACACACACACACACACACACACACACACACACACACACACACACACAGAGCCGAGCTTGAATGAAACACAGAGACCCAGAAGTAGGCTACTTGTACTGTACTGTATATCATATTATTTTCGATGGCTTTACTGTATAATCAGTGTAACAGATGAACAGATCACCACCGGGCTTTCATCTGAACACACAGCCACGTAATGATAACAAAACAAAGGTCGGGGGTCATTGGTCAAGCAACACACCAATCAGAGAGCAGCAGTGAGCACAGCTCAGGCTGTGTTTTAAATGTTGTATTCTTTATTTCTGACGTATTTCACACAAAAAACCTTTAGTGGAAACGCTTTCACTTATATGTTGTTGTTTTTTTAAACGGCAAAGTGGCAAGGCTTGCCCACCCTGCGTTGGGGGGGCACAGAGACTCATTTGGGGGGGCATGGCCCGCGAATGACCCCCCATGACGCCGACCCTGTATCAGTCCCTGATGTACAGAGGACATCTATCAGTCCCTGGTGTACAGAGGACATCTATCAGTCCCTGATGTACAGAGGACATCTATCAGTCCCTGGTGTACAGAGGACATCTATCAGTCCCTGATGTACTGAGGACATCTATCAGTCCCTGATGTACTGAGGACATCTATCAGTCCCTGGTGTACAGAGGACATCTATCAGTCCCTGATGTACTGAGGACATTTATCAGTCCCTGGTGTACAGAGGACATCTATCAGTCCCTGATGTACTGAGGACATCTATCAGTCCCTGCTGTACAGAGGACATCTATCAGTCCCTGATGTACTGAGGACATCTATCAGTCCCTGCTGTACAGAGGACATCTATCAGTCCCTGATGTACTGAGGACATCTATCAGTCCCTGGTGTACAGAGGACATCTATCAGTCCCTGATGTACTGAGGACATCTATCAGTCCCTGGAGTACAGAGGACATCTATCAGTCCCTGGTGTACAGAGGACATCTATCAGTCCCTGATGTACTGAGGACATCTATCAGTCCCTGGTGTACAGAGGACATCTATCAGTCCCTGGTGTACAGAGGACATCTATCAGTCCCTGATGTACAGAGGACATCTATCAGTCCCTGGTGTACAGAGGACATCTATCAGTCCCTGGTGTTCAGAGGACATCTATCAGTCCCTGCTGTACAGAGGACATCTATCAGTCCCTGGTGTACAGAGGACATCTATCAGTCCCTGGTGTTCAGAGGACATCTATCAGTCCCTGCTGTACAGAGGACATCTATCAGTCCCTGGTGTACAGAGGACATCTATCAGTCCCCGGTGTACAGAGGACATCTATCAGTCCCTGATGTACAGAGGACATCTATCAGTCCCTGGTGTACAGAGGACATCTATCAGTCCCTGGTGTTCAAGGCTGGATTATTGTAACTCTTTATTATCAGGGTGTACCAAGAAGTCAGTCAAGTCGCTTCAGCTGATTCAAAATGCTGCGGCTCGTGTACTAACCAGAGTTAGGAAAAGGGACCACATTACTCCTGTTCTGGCTGCCTTACACTGGCTCCCTATAGAACACAGGATATAATTTAAAATTCTTCTTCTCGCCTACAAAGCCCTTAATGGGCAGGCGCCATCTTACCTTAAAGAACTCATTATACCCTACTGTCCTACTAGGGCATTGCGTTCCAAGAATGCAGGGTTGTTGGTTGTTCCTAGAGTCTCTAAAGTACAATGGGAGCCAGAGCCTTTTCTTATCAAGCTCCACATTTGTGGAATCAGCTTCCAGTTTGTGTTCGGGCGGCAGACACCCTATCCGTTTTTAAGAGTGCGCTTAAGACCTTCCTTTTTGATAAAGCTTATAGTTAGGGCTGATTAGATCCAGCCCCTAGTTTTTGCTGATATAGGCTTAGTTTGTCGGGGGACATCTACTTCTTCCTTCTCTCTGTCTATACCTGTGTACTCTCATGTTCCCATTAACCCAGCTTCCCCAAATGTCTTTCTTTTTGGTGTCTATATACGCCGGGATCCGGAGTCATGGATGATCCTGCGCTCCTCTGTCCTGGATCGCGAGCCCTGGATCTTGAGTCGTGGCTGTGGTCCTGGATCATAGGTCCTGGATGGATATCCTCGTGGATTCATCTTCCTATTATACACACATGCATTTCCAAACATTTGGACTACCTATGTTGCAAATGTATTATCTTTTCAATTTACACACGGCATCTATTGCACGTCTGTCCGTCCTGGGAGAGGGATCCCCTCCTCTGTTGCTCTCCCTGAGGTTACCTCCCATTTTTCCCTTTAAACTGTGGGTTTTCTCCGGAAGTTTTTCCTTGTACGATGTGAGGGTCTAAGGACAGAGGGTGTCGTATTGTCATACTGATATTTTGTACAAACTGTAAAGTCCACTGAGACAAATGTAACATTTGTGATATTGGGCTATATAAATAAACATTGATTGATTGATTGATTGTTCAGAGGACATCTATCAGTCCCTGGTGTACAGAGGACATCTATCAGTCCCTGGTGTGCTGTACAGAGGACATCTATCAGTCCCTGATGTACTGAGGACATCTATCAGTCCCTGGTGTACTGTACAGAGGACATCTATCAGTCCCTGGTGTACAGAGGACATCTATCAGTCCCTGGTGTACAGAGGACATATATCAGTCCCTGGTGTACTGTACAGAGGACATCTATCAGTCCCTGATGTACTGAGGACATCTATCAGTCCCTGATGTACTGAGGACATCTATCAGTCCCTGGTGTACAGAGGACATCTATCAGTCCCTGATGTACTGAGGACATCTATCAGTCCCTGGTGTACAGAGGACATCTATCAGTCCCTGGTGTACTGAGGACAACTATCAGTCCCTGGTGTGCTGAGGACATCTATCAGTCCCTGGTGTACAGAGGACATCTATCAGTCCCTGGTGTACTGAGGACATCTATCAGTCCCTGATGTACAGAGGACATCTATCAGTCCCTGGTGTACTGAGGACAACTATCAGTCCCTGGTGTGCTGAGGACATCTATCAGTCCCTGATGTACTGAGGACATCTATCAGTCCCTGGTGTACTGAGGACATCTATCAGTCCCTGATGTACAGAGGACATCTATCAGTCCCTGATGTACTGAGGACATCTATCTGTCCCTGCTGTACAGAGGACATCTATCAGTCCCTGGTGTACTGAGGACATCTATCAGTCCCTGATGTACAGAGGACATCTATCAGTCCCTGGTGTACAGAGGACATATATCAGTCCCTGGTGTACTGAGGACATCTATCAGTCCCTGGTGTACAGAGGACATCTATCAGTCCCTGGTGTACAGAGGACATCTATCAGTCCCTGATGTGCTGTACAGAGGACATCTATCAGTCCCTGGTGTACAGAGGACATCTATCAGTCCCTGGTGTACAGAGGACATCTATCAGTCCCTGGTGTACAGAGGACATCTATCAGTCCCCTGGTGTACAGAGGACATCCTGGTCTTTCCAGTGAGATGTCATTGGTTAAAATTGCATGCTGGGAAGTTCCTCTTTCTTTTCATCCAAAATGGCTGGCATACCAAAAACAACATGTTAGAGAAGCAGGAGTCAAATGCTGTTGAATAGTTGTTACCATGAAAGTCATGCTGTTGAATAGTTGTTACCATGAAAGTCATGTTGTTGAATAGTTGTTACCATGAAAGTCATGTTGTTGAATAGTTGTTACCATGAAATTCATGCTGTTGAATAGTTGTTACCATGAAAGTCATGTTGTTGAATAGTTGTTACCATGAAAGTCATGTTGTTGAATAGTTGTTACCATGAAAGTCATGCTGTTGAATAGTTGTTACCATGAAGTCATGCTGTTGAATAGTTGTTACCATGAAAGTCATGTTGTTGAATAGTTGTTACCATGAAAGTCATGCTGTTGAATAGTTGTTACCATGAAAGTCATGCTGTTGAATAGTTGTTACCATGAAAGTCATGTTGTTGAATAGTTGTTACCATGAAAGTCATGTTGTTGAATAGTTGTTACCATGAAAGTCATGTTGTTGAATAGTTGTTACCATGAAAGTTCATGCTGTTGAATAGTTGTTACCATGAAAGTCATGTTGTTGAATAGTTGTTACCATGAAAGTCATGTGTTGAATAGTTGTTACCATGAAAGTCATGTTGTTGAATAGTTGTTACCATGAAAGTCATGCTGTTGAATAGTTTGTTACCATGAAAGTCATGTTGTTGAATAGTTTTACCATGAAAGTCATGTTGTTGAATAGTTGTTACCATGAAAGTCATGCTGTTCAATAGTTGTTACCATGAAAGTCATGTTGTTGAATAGTTGTTACATGAAAGTCATGCTGTTGAAATAGTTGTTTACCATGAAAGTCATGCTGTTTGAATAGTTGTTTACCATAAAGGTTATGTTGTTGAATAGTGTTACCATGAAAGTCATGTGTTGAATAGTTGTTACCATGAAAGTCATGTTGTTGAATAGTTGTTACCATGAAAGTCATGTTGTTGAATAGTTGTTACCATGAAAGTCATGCTGTTCAATAGTTGTTACCATGAAGTCATGTTGTTTGAATAGTTGTTACCATGAAAGTCATGCTGTTGAATAGTTGTTACCATGAAAGTCATGCTGTTCAATAGTTGTTACCATGAAAGTCATGTTGTTGAATAGTTGTTACCATGAAAGTCATGTTGTTGAATAGTTGTTACCATGAAAGTCATGCTGTTGAATAGTTGTTACCATGAAAGTCATGTTGTTGAATAGTTGTTACCATGAAAGTCATGCTGTTGAATAGTTGTTACCATGAAAGTCATGGTGTTGAATAGTTGTTACCTATGAAAGTCATGTTGTTGAATAGTTGTTACCATGAAAGTCATGTTGTTGAATAGTTGTTACCATGAAAGTCATGTTGTTGAATAGTTGTTACCATGAAAGTCATGCTGTTCAATAGTTGTTACCATGAAAGTCATGTTGTTGAATAGTTGTTACCATGAAAGTCATGTTGTTCTTTATCAACATGTGAGGAACCATAGAATTAGTTCTGAAAGCAAGTCAATAATTCAAGTTGTGAAATAACAGGCCTTTTATAATCAATCAATCAATCAATCAATCAATGTTTATTTATATAGCCCAATATCACAAATGTTACATTTGTCTCAGTGGACTTCACAGTTTGTACAGAATATCAGTATGACAATACGACACCCTCTGTCCTTAGACCCTCTGTCCTTAGACCCTCACATCGTACAAGGAAAAACTTCCGGAGAAAACCCACAGTTTAAAGGGAACATGGGAGAAACCTCAGGGAGAGCAACAGAGGAGGGATCCCTCTCCCAGAACGGACAGACGTGCAATAGATGCCGTGTCTAAATTGAAAAGATAATACATTTGCAACATAGGTATTCCAAATGTTTGGAAATGCATGTGTGTATAATAGGAAGATGAATCCACGAGGATATCCATCCAGGACCTATGATCCAGGACCACAGCCACGACTCAAGATCCAGGGCTTGCGATGCAGGACACAGGACCGCAGGATCATCCATGACTCCGGATCCCGGCGTATATAGACACCAAAAAGAAAGACATTTGGGGAAGCTGGGTTAATGGGAACATGAGAGTACACAGGTATAGACAGAGAGAAGGAAGAAGTAAGATGTCCCCCGACAAACTAAGCCTATATCAGCAAAACTAGGGGCTGAATCTAATCAGCCCTAACTATAAGCTTTATCAAAAAGGAAGGTCTTAAGCGCACTCTTAAAAACGGATAGGGTGTCTGCCGCCCGAACACAAACTGGAAGCTGATTCCACAAATGTGGAGCTTGATAAGAAAAGGCTCTGGCTCCCATTGTACTTTTAGAGACTCTAGGAACAACCAACAACCCTGCATTCTTGGAACGCAATGCCCTAGTAGGACAGTAGGGTATAATGAGTTCTTTAAGGTAAGATGGCGCCTGCCCATTAAGGGCTTTGTAGGCGAGAAGAAGAATTTTAAATTCTATCCTGTGTTCTATAGGGAGCCAGTGTAAGGCAGCCAGAACAGGAGTAATGTGGTCCCTTTTCCTAACTCTGGTTAGTACACGAGCTGCAGCATTTTGAATCAGCTGAAGCAACTTGACTGACTTCTTGGTACACCCTGATAATAAGGAGTTACAATAATCCAGCCTTGAAGTAACAAATGCATGGACTAGTTTCTCTGCATCGTTTTGAGGCAAGATATGCCTGATTTTTGCAATGTTATGTAGATGGAAGTAGGCGCTCCTTGAAATTGATTTTATGTGGGCGTTAAAGGATAAATCCTGATCAAATATAACACCAAGATTCCTTACAGTCTCACTGGAGGCCAGATTAATGCCATCCATAGTTAGTATATCCTTAGATAATTTGTTTCGTAGATTCTTCGGGCCAAGTACAATAACTTCAGTTTTGGTCGTGTTTAACATCAAAAAGTTTAAGGTCATCCACGTTTTTAAGTCCTTGAGGCAGTCTTGAATTTTATTTAGATGATTAATTTCATCAGGCTTGATTGATAAATATAGTTGAGTATCATCCGCATAACAATGAAAATGTACAGAATGATTCCTTATAATATTGCCTAACGGAAGCATATATAATGTGAACAAAATAGGTCCGAGCACTGAGCCCTGTGGCACTCCATGGCTAACTTTGGTTTGCGTGGAAGATTCATCATTGACACGTACAAACTGAGAGCGTTCAGATAGATAGGACCTAAACCAGCCTAAAGCAGTTCCCTGTATGCCAACTAAGTGCTCTAGTCTTTGCAATAAGATATCATGGTCGATAGCATCAAATGCAGCACTGAGATCGAGCAAAACAAGAATAGAGACACGTCCCTTGTCTGAGGCTATTAGAATGTCATTTGTGACTTTAACCAGAGCTGTCTCTGTGCTATGATGTGTTCTAAAGCCAGACTGAACATCTTCAAATAAATCATTGTTTTTTAAGTAATCAGCTGTTTTGCGACCGCTTTCTCAAGAATCTTTGAGAGGAACGGAAGATTAGAAATAGGTCTATCGTTGGCTAAAACCTCTGGATCGAGGTTGTGCTTTTTAAGAAGCGGTTTTATCACTGCTACTTTGAATGATTGTGGAACATAGCCTGATAATAAAGACATATTCATAATATTTAATAAAGAAGTGCTAATTAATGGAAAAACTTCCTTCAACAGCTTAGTTGGAATTGGGTCTAACATGCACGTTGATGGTTTAGAAGAGAGAATCATTGAATTTAATTGTTCAAGGTTTATGGCTGAAAAGCATTCTAGTTTACTATCTAGTGCAGGGGTGCCCAACCAGTCGATCGCGATCGACCGGTCGATCGCGGGGAGATTCCCAGTCGATCGCGAGATGTGTCTAAAAATAGAACAACAACATTCTGTTTTATCGTTAATGTCCTATAACATAATCTTCCCGTGCCAGAATAATGCACTTGAACGCATCAAAGCTTTGTGATTGGCCGGCGTGACCCCATGTGTCGGGGCGTGGCTGGTGAGCAGTGGGCACTATTTCGCTGACTTTGTCCGTGTCAACAGGAGTGACAGTCACACAAGACCACAATTATGGCAGAAGCAAAAAAGCCCAAAATATATAATTTTCACTCCGAGTGGGAGGATGATTATTTGTGTATCTATTCCAATTCAAAGTCCATCTGTCTCATCTGCAATGCGAGCGTGGCTTTATCGAAGAAGGGTAATTTAGGAGCGGCATTTCAAAACAGTGCACAAACGCTACGAGACGGAATTCCCTCCTAATTCTGCCCAACGCTCCCAAAAGGGGAGGGGCCTGAAAGGACAGCTAAATGCACAGCAGTCCATTTTCACCAGGCCCAACAACAAGAGCAAGGCTGCTACCAGAGCATCTTATCGTGTCAGTCACGTTCTGGAGAAACACATGAAGTCTTTCAAAGACGGCGAAGTTGTGAAAGAAGCTTTCACAACTTCGCCTGGAGGCTGCCGACGCGCTTTTGGGGGACAGTAAAAATAACAGTAGCATTTCAACAGGTTTTTGATATAATAAAAACTCAAGTTAGATACCGTTATTAATCAGCTGTAAGTTTTTGTTTGTTTGAACTTATTCATTACAATTATTGTACAAAGTGGTATAAGAATGCAAACATTAAGATCTGTTCTGTTTAAATTGATTATAGTCTATTATCAATTCAGGTTAAGAAACTAGTGTTGCTTGCATCCTATTTTAAAGGCATTTATTTTTAAACTCTACTAAAATGCAACAAAAAAAGGATTTGATTCTATTAATTTTGTCTTTTTTATTGCACTTTGGCAGCAGATTCCTGAGTAGCTTCAGATCTGAGTTGTCTTATTAGTAAGCCTCATTTATACTTTTGTAGCAACACTATTTTTATATAATGGCAAAGAAAGGGTTCAGAGTCTTTTCTTTTTTCCCTGGGTAGCACTGTTCAATGTTTCTTGAAAATATTACCCACTGTAGTGACGTGTGAATAAACTCCAACTCTGTATCAACAACACTGTTGTGTAACTTCAGTTAAATACTTGTATGTGTGTAGATTAGAAAGAGGTAAGATAAAGGATCTGCAGTATTTTATGAAGTATTCATCGTACAAAGGTCAGTTTTATACAAGTAGAAGTGTGTATTTACCTGGTAGTAGGTTGTCAGTAACTACGCCTCTATTTGGACTGGTAGATCTCCGCAGACTGGCAACTTTAAAAGTAGCTCTCGGTTAAAAAAAGGTTGGGCACCCCTGATCTAGTGTAATATTAGAACTTACGTTTCCGGGAGCTGTTGATAACACTATACTGGTCAAAGGCAAGAGGTCATTCATTTTGTTTCTAAGAGTAACAATTTTATCATTAAAAAAGCACATAAAATCATTGCTACTGAGTGCTATGGGAATAGAAGGCTCAATTGAGCTGTGGCTCATATATCGTATAGCATATATCAATATATCAATATTATAATCTGATATTAAATCATTTACCAATATTGCTTTAGATGCTAGAGATCTTATGTTTAAGAGACCACATTTAATCTGCCTGTTTTGTTGCACTGTAGTAGTTGTTACATTTACTTGTATTAGGTTATTATGTATGACACCTCTGTTAGGTTTTACCTTAACTTGTCCTTGGGCAGACACACACACCGCTAATATTGGGTATTTTATTGGGTTCGGGATTCCTATGGATGACTGCCTAGGAGAGAGCGCAGAGAAGCGTGTAAGACTGCGACTCCTCCTCCTGGTCTCAACTCCAGTTTGTCATGGATTAAGTCCACAAAGCCCTGCAATGTTTGCCGAAATGAGATCTGCACCTTCCAAAGTAGGATGAATGCCGTCTCTCTTAATCAGACCAGCTTTTCCCCAGAAGGCTGTCCAATTATTTACGAAGCCCACATTGTTTGCTGGGCACCACCAAGACAACCAGCGCTGAAATGATGACATGCGGCTATACATGTCATCATTGATCAGATTGGGGAGGGGACCAGAGAAGATTACGGTGTCCGACATTGTTTTAGCATAAATGTCCATCCTGGTGGACGTCAGGACCGTCTTCATGGACTTAATGACTCAATATCGTTGCAGGAGACGGAACTGAAGCAGACATTTCCTGCACCAGAAAGTTCAGGGGGTTCAGAGGATGAGCTCTCATCTTCATCTTCATCATCTTCAGAGGATGAGCTCTCATCTTCATCTTCAGAGGATGAGCTCTCAGATGATGAGCTCTCATCTTCATCATCTTCAGAGGATGAGCTCTCAGATGATGAGCTCTCATCTTCATCATCTTCAGAGGATGAGCTCTCAGATGATGAGCTCTCATCTTCATCATCTTCAGAGGATCAGCTCTCAGAGGATGAGCTCTCATCTTCATCATCTTCAGAGGATCAGCTCTCAGAGGATGAGCTCTCAGCTCTCAGAGGATGAGCTCTCAGCTCTCAGCGGATGAGCTCTCAGCTCTCAGAGGATAAACTCTCAGCTCTCAGAGGATGAGCTCTCAGATGATAAGCTCTCAGAGGATGAGCTCTCAGATGATAAGCTCTCAGAGGATGAGCTCTCAGCTCTCAGAGGATGAGCTCTCAGCTGATAAGCTCTCAGAGGATGAGCTCTCAGCTCTCAGAGGATGAGCTCTCAGATGATAAGCTCTCAGAGGATGAGCTCTCAGCTCTCAGAGGATGAGCTCTCAGATGATAAGCTCTCAGAGGATGAGCTCTCAGATGATAAGCTCTCAGAGGATGAGCTCTCAGCTCTCAGAGGATGAGCTCTCAGATGATAAGCTCTCAGAGGATGAGCTCTCAGCTCTCAGAGGATGAGCTCTCAGATGATAAGCTCTCAGAGGATGAGCTCTCAGCTCTCAGAGGATGAGCTCTCAGCTCTCAGAGGATGAGCTCTCAGCTCTCAGAGGATGAGCTCTCAGCTCTCAGCGGATGAGCTCTCAGATGATGAGCTCTCAGCTCTCAGAGGATGAGCTCTCAGCTCTCAGAGGATGAGCTCTCAGCTCTCAGAGGATGAGCTCTCAGCTCTCAGAGGATGAGCTCTCAGCGGATGAGCTCTCAGATGATGAGCTCTCAGATCTCAGATGATGAGAGAGGTGAGGATTTCACACCTGGGATAGAAGAGGGTCAAGAAGAAGGGGGGAAAGATGCAGGAGGCTCCATGAGCGCACAGACACATACAGAGAGACAGATAGGGACGAGCTGGAAAGACATGGCCCCCTGTGGGCCAAGAGTAGCACGTATGTCTTATTGTTGTTTTTATTTGAAGTGGAGCCATGATGAGAGTTGCCTCAGGAATGCAAGCTTTGTTTCTATGAGCAGGTCAAATGGAGACCACATCCATGAAACTAGTCGAGATGACCCTACAGCCCGTGCTGACTGGAGTACTTTCAGTACATTGACTACAAAGTCTTTGAAGATCTGGAAAGATTCACCAAAAACCAAACTAGTTTTTTATTGACCAAATAAACAGCAATGTTCAGATCAATTACTTAATTATGTTTTAAATAAAGGTGAATGTATTCTTGTATTAATATCACTCTATAACCACAATACGTTACATAGTCTGTTAGTTTGGCTGTCTTTTCAAACTGAGATGGTCCCGACGTCCTCTACAGTGGAAATACTGTAACATTTAAAAATAAAATAAAAAAGGTCTAAATTGCAAGATGTTTTTTTAACCCTAAATAGGTAGGAAATCACAAAAAAAAGGAAATTGGAAGACACTTTTTCCCCTCGGATAATACATGCTTAAAATATATAATATATTATAAACATGCTTATACTATTGTTGAACTTTCCTGTCGGCTCCCAGACCGCAGTCGGGGACACGGGGGTGACTCTCTGTTGTCTCCCAAGCAACAAACTTCCGGTTCTATAACCCACTATGTAAAATAAGGCAGAGAGGCGAGCTGTTCTTGGGAGGCAGATGCTGCCTTCAGGGACCAACACAGGACCAGGGAGATGCTGCCTTCAGGGACCAACACGGAACCAGGGAGATGCTGCCTTCAGGGACCAACACGGAACCAGGGAGACGCTGCCTTCAGGGACCAACTCAGAACCAGGGAGATGCTGCCTTCAGGGACCAACTCAGAACCAGGGAGATGCTGCCTTCAAGGTCCAACTCAGAGATACCATATCTTGCTGTTATCTGTGTGTTTTTACAGTGTGGTACATCAGATTTAACTCTCTATCTTTTACAGTGTGGTACATCAGATTTAACTATGTATCTTTTACAGTGTGGTTCATCAGATTTAACTCTGTATCTTTTACAGTGTGGTACGTCAGATGTAACTCTTTATCTTTTACAGTGTGGTACGTCAGATTTAACTCTCTATCTTTTACAGTGTGGTTCATCAGATTTAACTCTGTATCTTTTACAGTGTGGTACATCAGATTTAACTCTATCTTTTACAGTGTGGTACATCAGATTTAACTCTATCTTTTACAGTGTGGTACATCAGATTTAACTCTGTATCTTTTACAGTGTGGTTCATCAGATTTAACTCT
>NW_022991808.1:98447-155947 GCF_902827175.1 Gymnodraco acuticeps
TACAGACTGCCTGTGAGACACAGAGCAGGGTTCACATACCCACTATCAATACAGACTGCCTGTGAGACACAGAGCAGGGTTCACATACCCACTATCAATACAGACTGCCTGTGAGACACAGAGCAGGGTTCCCATACCCACTATCAATACAGACTGCCTGTGAGACACAGAGCAGGGTTCACATACCCACTATCAATACAGACTGCCTGTGAGACACAGAGCAGGGTTCAGGTGTGTTGTGTTCAGGTGCAGTAGGACAGGTCACTGTTGTGTTCAGGTGTGTGTTGTGTTCAGGTGCAGTAGGACAGGTCTGTGTTGCGTTCAGGTGCCTGTTGTGTTCAAATGCAGTAGGACAGGTCAGTGTTATGTTCAGGTCCGTGTTGCGTTCAGGCGCATGTTGTGTTCAGGTGCATGCTGTGTTCAGGTGCAGTAGGACAGGTCCGTGTTGCGTTCAGGTGCCTGTTGTGTTCAAATGCAGTAGGACAGGTCAGTGTTATGTTCAGGTCCGTGTTGCGTTCAGGTGCATGTTGTGTTCAGGTGCATGCTGTGTTTAGGTGCAGTAGGACAGGTCCGTGTTGCGTTCAGGTGCAGTAGGACAGGTCTGTGTTGTGTTCAGGTGCAGTAGGACAGGTCTGTGTTGTGTTCAGGTGCAGTAGGACAGGTCTGTGTTGTGTTTAGGAGCAGTAGGACAGGTGTGTGTTGTGTTCAGGTGCAGTTGTAGACCTTGAAGATGGTGTCCTCCTGCTCTGGGGGGCTGTGTCGTGTTGCATGTTTCCAGGGGACCCTGAAGAGGCGCAGTTCAGGGTCCAGCCACTGCAGTCCGGAGAAACGGCCGCTGCTCACCTGGGCCAGGAGCCAGGGGCGGAGCCTAACTCTGCGGGGAGGGGCGCTCATTCTGGGGAACATTATTATTATTACATTGATTTACTGTGAAGCTCTGGTGAGTGACCCTGATGTCTTTGAATGCAGCTTCTCTGTCTGGTTTCAGTATTTATCACAATAATAATGAACAAATAATAATGTAATACAAATAATAATAAGTCTCTGGATTCAACAACAGGAAGTCCAGCTGGTGTCCCTTCCTTAAACGCTTTGGAAAGTCATGAGACCAGATTATAACTTTATAAACAATTAATAAAACGAGAGTGTGTGGGTGTGTGTGTGTCTGTCTGTCTGTCTCTGTGTGTGTGTGTGTGTGTGTGTGTGTGTGTGTGTGTGTGTGTGTGTGGTGTGCTCACCTCTGTGCCGCTGCGAACGCAGTGAAAACAAACAAACGGAAATAAACTTATACTTTAGTTAAAGTTAAAATAACCAAAGCGGAAGTGAATCCGCGCGGGCCGTGGCTCAGAGAAAACTTCACAAACTCCGGAACACAATCAATGCGACACAATGAGAAAACTACCTCCCGTTAGGTGCACAAAAATAAAAGCTCGAATTAGAAAATAAGAGTCCAAACAACTTGTGCGTGTGACGTGTGGTTTGTGATATTTAAAAATACAAAATAGAAAAAACACGACATTAGTTAAATTGTATGTGTGGTGTTTGTTTTATTGTGAAGAGTTAGAGTTAGCAGGTGAGCGATAGTGTTAGCAGTTAGCAGGTGAGAGATAGTGTTAGCAGTTAGCATCATGCAAACGCCAGGTACACAATGATTTCAGATTAACCAAAGTGAGTTTGAGAATCAATCAATATTTTAATTTCAACAAAGGAAGAACAATCTGAGAAAAAAATCCATAAATAAGAAATCTGGAATATATTTATATTTACACCATTCAGATTTAAACCAGACTCTTAATATCAATTAGACCCTTATAATGTTTCTTCTCCTGATGTTTCTTCTTCAGTGGCCTGTACTACGAAGCAGGATTTGCGGTTAGCGAAGAGGTTAACTCTGTGTTAGAGAGGTCACTTCAGGTTAACTCTGAGTTGGATAGGTAACTTCAGGGGCGACAAATCACCGCCTGTGTGAACGTGAACATTAATAGAATATCACCTCCATCTTCAGAGCAATCTGACTATTATAACATTAGCGTTAAGAAAGCTTACTGAAATATCTGCCACAACATAAGTAACCGGATCAGAGTCACATTACGTACAGTCCGCGGCACTGAGTGCAGACTTCTCGAGCCGTATCTGGCCTTCTTCATATTTGTCTAATTATAGTTGACTTTCCATTCAGGAAGTATGCTGCGCTGTCAGTGCGCTTCTCCATGTTTGTGATTGGTCAAATGGTGCTAGCCCCGCCCCTTTCATGTGAACTCAGCCGGACAGAGAAACCCTGGCTTGAGTTACCGAGTTGATAACCAGCGTCTTAGGACCGCTTAGCGAGAGCGCGTTTGTTTTGGGTTAGTTAAGATAACTCTGAGAGATCAGGGTATGTTGATCTGGATTCAGAGTACAGGGCACAGGTGTTTCTTCTTCAGGTGTTTCTTAGCGTTAGGGTTAGGAAACTGTGAATTATAAAGAGTTCAATCTGCAAAGTAAAGGTACTGGTGGGGAAACAAGTAGAGGAGAGCCAACACAAAACACAGATAGCAGCAAGATGTGGTATTTCTGAGCATCTCCCTGGTTCTGTGTTGGTCCCTGAAGGCAGCACCTTCCAATTTTTGAGTTGGTCCCTAAAGGCAGCATCTCCCTGGTTCTGTGTTGGTCCCTGAAGGCAGCATCTCCCTGGTTCTGAGTTGGTCCCTGAAGGCAGAATCTCTCTGGTTCTGAGTTGATCCCTGAAGGCAGCATCTCCCTGGTTCTGAGTTAGTCCCTGAATGCAGAATCTCGTTGGTTCTGAGTTGGTCCCTGAAGGCAGCGTCTCCCTGGTTTTGAGTTGGACCCTGAATGCAGCATCTCCCTGGTTCTGAGTTGGTCCCTGAAGGCAGCGTCTCCCTGGTTTTGAGTTGGACCCTGAATGCAGCATCTCCCTGGTTCTGAGTTGGTCCCTGAAGGCAGCATCTCCCTGGTTCTGAGTTGGTCCCTGAAGGTAGCATCTCCCTGGTTCTGAGTTGGACCCTGAAGGCAGCGTCTCCCTGGTTCCGAGTTGGACCCTGAAGGCAGCGTCTCCCTGCTTCCGAGTTGGACCCTGAAGGCAGCATCTTCCTGGTTCCGAGTTGGTCCCTGAAGGCAGCATCTCCCTGGTTCCGAGTTGGACCCTGAAGGCAGCACCTCCCTGGTTCCGAGTTGGACCCTGAAGGCAGCACCTCCCTGGTTCCGAGTTGGACCCTGAAGGCAGCACCTCCCTGGTTCCGAGTTGGACCCTGAAGGCAGCATCTCCCTGGTTCTGAGTTGGACCCTGAAGGCAGCATCTCCCTGGTTCTGAGTTGGACCCTGAAGCAGCATCTCCCTGGTTCTGAGTTGGACCCTGAAGGCAGCATCTCCCTGGTTCTGAGTTGGACCCTGAAGGCAGCATCTCCCTGGTTCTGAGTTGGACCCTGAAGGCAGCATCTCCCTGGTTCTGAGTTGGACCCTGAAGGCAGCATCTCCCTGGTTCTGAGTTGGACCCTGAAGGCAGCTTCTCCCTGTGACTTATTATGTCAGTGATACGATACTTACACGTTTAGCTGAGCAGATGATCTTATTAAACTCTTTATGATTGAAGTGAAAAGGAACTACAGGTGATGCTAACCGTTAGCTTCCCCCGACACACAGAGACACTGAAACAGGAAGTGACACGGTGGTTTCAGTTGTTTTTGTTTATTGTTTACAACAAGGCTACATCACCGATGATGTCATGGTGTCAGTCTCTCCGTCTCATTACCCAGAGTTCACTCTGTCTCGCTTTGTGGAAAAACAACTAAAAGTCAACCAAAGTTAAAAAGGTCAAAGGTGACGCCAAACCTCCAGCATTACGCCTCGCAGCCGCCGCTTGGCCAAGAGCATCATGGGAAATCTTTTGGCTCTTTGTATGGCACGGACAGAAAACATCACGACCAAAGTCCCAAAAATAAATCTTCTCTTAAAAACTGCTCGTCCACTGATGAAGACCCTGAACGCATCAGTGCACACCTGACCCTGCCCACCTGATCCGGCTGCAGGTGAGCTCAGGTGAGATCGGGGGGGGGGGACGTCGACGACTGTGTCCAATCAGTCCTCTGTCAGTCCTTCAGAGCGTTTTCCTGTTTCACATTCAAAGTCCTCCATCTTTATCTCCCTCACCTCCGGATCCTCGTCTGCAGTCGCAGCTTTTTGCCGTCACCTCTGAATGTTGGTCAACAAAAGATTAACCTGGAAAACAAACAAGACGTTACCTTCAGAGGACGTTTGCTACAGTTACAGTGTGTGTAGCTACCGGTGTGTGTAGCTACCGGTGTGTGTAGCTACCCGTGTGTGTAGCTACCCGTGTGTGTAGTTACCCGTGTGTGTAGCTACCCGTGTGTGTAGTTACCCGTGTGTGTAGTTACCCGTGTGTGTAGTTACCCGTGTGTGTAGTTACCCGTGTGTGTAGTTACCCGTGTGTGTAGTTACCCGTGTGTGTAGTTACCGTGTGTGTAGTTACCCTTGTGTGTAGTTACCCGTGTGTGTAGTTACCCGTGTGTGTAGTTACCCGTGTGTGTAGTTACCCGTGTGTAGTTACCCGTGTGTGTAGTTACCCGTGTGTGTAGTTACCCGTGTGTGTAGTTAACCTGTGTAGTGAGAAGGTCGCAGCTATCGGTACAGGTCTGGTGAACTCTCTGATGGCCCAGCACACCTGTTTACACTCCTCCGCACTGAGGACCAACAAACAAACAAACATTAGACCAAACCACTTCCTGTTTGTGTTCAGGTGAACTCAGGTGTGGTTGCTGTTGATTAGTGTTCAGGTGAACTCAGGTGTGTTCCTGTTGATTAGTGTTCAGGTGAACTCAGGTGTGTTTGCTGTTGATTATGTGTTCAGGGTGGAAATTTCAGGTGTGTTCCTGTTGATTAGTGTTCAGGTGAACTCAGGTGTGTTGCTGTTGATTAGTGTTCAGAGTGAACTCAGGTGTGTTGCTGTTGATTAGTGTTCAGGTGAACTCAGGTGTGTTGCTGTTGATTAGTGTTCAGGTGAACTCAGGTGTGTTGCTGTTGATTAGTGTTCAGGTGAACTCAGGTGTGTTGCTGTTGATTAGTGTTCAGGTGAACTCAGGTGTGTTGCTGTTGATTAGTGTTCAGGTGAACTCAGGTGTGTTCCTGTTGATTAGTGTTCAGGTGAACTCAGGTGTGTTGCTGTTGATTAGTGTTCAGGTGAACTCAGGTGTGTTCCTGTTGATTAGTGTTCAGGTGAACTCAGGTGTGTTGCTGTTGATTAGTGTTCAGGTGAACCCAGGTGTGTTGCTGTTGATTAGTGTTCAGGTGAACTCAGGTGTGGTTCCTGTTGATTAGTGTTCAGGTGAACTCAGGTGTGTTGCTGTTGATTAGTGTTCAGGTGAACTCAGGTGTGTTCCTGTTGATTAGTGTTCAGGTGAACTCAGGTGTGCTGCTGTTGATTAGTGTTCAGGTGAACTCAGGTGTGTTCCTGTTGATTAGTGTTCAGGTGAACTCAGGTGTGTTCCTGTTGATTAGTGTTCAGGTGAACTCAGGTGTGGTTGCTGTTGATTAGTGTTCAGGTGAACTCAGGTGTGCTGCTGTTGATAGTGTTCAGGTGAACCCAGGTGTGTTGCTGTTGATTAGTGTTCAGGTGAACTCAGGTGTGTTTCCTGTTGATTAGTGTTCAGGTGAACTCAGGTGTGTTGCTGTTGATTAGTGTTCAGGTGAACTCAGGTGTGTTGCTGTTGATTAGTGTTCAGGTGAACTCAGGTGTGCTGCTGTTGATTAGTGTTCAGGTGAAACTCAGGTGTGTTGCTGTTGATTAGTGTTCAGGTGAACCCAGGTGTGTTGCTGTTGATTAGTTGTTCAGGTGAACTCAGGTGTGTTGCTGTTGATTAGTGTTCAGGTGAACTCAGGTGTGCTGCTGTTGATTAGTGTTCAGGTGAACTCAGGTGTGTTGCTGTTGATTGTGTTCAGGTGAACTCAGGTGTGTTGCTGTTGATTAGTGTTCAGGTGAACTCAGGTGTGTTGCTGTTGATTAGTGTTCAGGTGAACTCAGGTGTGCTGCTGTTGATTAGTGTTCAGGTGAACTCAGGTGTGTTGCTGTTGATTAGTGTTCAGGTTGAACTCAGGTGTGTTCCTGTTGATTAGTGTTCAGGTGAACTCAGGTGTGTTGCTGTTGATTAGTGTTCAGGTGAACTCAGGTGTGCTGCTGTTGATTAGTGTTCAGGTGAACTCAGGTGTGCTGCTGTTGATTAGTGTTCAGGTGAACTCAGGTGTGTTCCTGTTGATTAGTGTTCAGGTGAACTCAGTGTGTGTTGCTGTTGATTAGTGTTCAGGTGGAACTCAGGTGTGCTGCTGTGATTAGTGTTCAGGTGAACTCAGGTGTGTTGCTGTTGATTAGTGTTCAGGTGAACTCAGGTGTGTTGCTGTTGATTAGTGTTCAGGGGACTCAGGTGGTTGCTGTTGATTAGTGTTCAGGTGAACTCAGGTGTGTTGCTGTTGATTAGTGTTCAGGTGAACTCAGGTGTGTTCCTGTTGATTAGTGTTCAGGTGAACTCAGGTGTGCTGCTGTTGATTAGTGTTCAGGTGAACTCAGGTGTGTTGCTGTTGCATTAGTGTTCAGGTGAACTCAGGTGTGTTGCTGTTGATTAGTCCTGTGTGCACCTCAGGCTGACAATCACACTGTCCTACTGTTCATAAAGGGTTAGGGTTAAAACACCTGTACATTGAATGGTGGTGCGGACTCAGGTGAGCTCACCTGGTGACCTGTTTGTGGAAGTCAGTCAGCTGTTTGTGAGTGACTGTCACTGCACCCCCCGACGTCTCCTTAGGCAACGCCTTCAGAGCGTTTTCTAACCAGCGGCAGAACGTCTGGAACAGAGTTTAGAAACACAGGGTTATTATTCAGACCTGTAGGGATCGGACCCCCCCTGACTATATGTACTGATAATAACCCCCCCACTCACCGGACGGTCGAACAGCATCACCTCCCACAGCACCTCGGCCACGTCGGGCAGGGTGTAGGGGGGGAGGCAGAAACAGCAGGAAGTCATCAGCTGGGTGATCAGCTGCTGGCCGTGCTGCCCCATGGCCTGGCCAATCAGCTGCTTCCTCAGCTCAAAGTCCTCCTCGTGCTGCACACACACCAGGGGTAGACATTAAGGGTAAAATGCCACTGGCCCTCCGGGCCGGTGGACTTGTATTATCACTGGCCCCACCATTGTAACCACTGGCCCGGAGCATTCATCCAAAAAAAAAATCGACTAATAATGAAGAAAATGAACACATTTGTTGCCATAGTAATTTATGCACTAACTACATTATTACTTGTACTACAACATTTGAATCATCAGTTCTTCCTCATTTTCCTCAATTGTTCATATTTGGTTTATTAAAATAATGATATTGTGGTCATTGCTAAAAAATGTCTGCTATTATGAGTATTATTATTTGTATAATGCACTTTCTGCCTTCCTGTCATCAGGAGTTAGAAATGTAATGGCTGTAATAGATTAGAGCCTTCATTCTCCTAAACTGCTGGGACATTTCCCTAAAGCCAATACCTTTATTTTCTATTCTTCACTTACTGTCAGCATAGGTCGGCATTGATGTACAGAGCCGACAGAAGACCTTGTTTATATCATCATATTGAGAGGTGCAGTGACGCATCCTGAAACCAGGAAGTAAGCTGCTGGTTCCCTCGACAGAAAGCAATGAGATTTCTCCACAGGGTTTTGGAAAATAGCTGGAAATAAGGTCTGTGGAAAACAAACCTGTTTGATAAATGCACGTTTTGTTCAGCCGGATAATCTCCTACTTTTATAATTTTCTAATCATAAATCTAATCGATGGGTTTTAGGATGCGTCACCACTAGAAGCCAACTCCATCCATCAAGCTGAAACTTTCTCTCCCTCTTCTTCTCATGCTCCCTGTCACTCTCCTTTAACTCCTCCGGTGACTTTCTTTTATTTGAAGATTGTTTTTTGCCCGGCGCTTGGTCGGTTATTATCGCTGGTATTAAAAACATTTTGGCGAATGGTTAAGTGGCGCGATAGTCTGTAGTGAAGGAGCAGGCTCCCGCTCATGGGAGCCTGCTCGCGCTGTGCTCTGCAGCAAACAGCCTTTTGCTTCTCACCCAACAACGACAACCGACTCACGAAACGCTATGTTGTAGCGTTGATAAACAAAACAATTCAACAACATTGCTAGTCAAAATACCAATACCACTTTTTTTTTTTAAAGCAATATTTTTAGTGGCCCGAGCAGGCAAGTGGAAAGTATGTTATGCTGGCTCGGTGTGTCTAAATAGTGCTTCCGGGCCAGCGGGCCATTTATAATGTCGAGCCCTGCACACACATATTACTCACTGTCTCTACACCTGGTTCCTGAAGGTGGAGACCCCCGTGTGAATCAGGTCTCATGAACTTCATACACATATTACTCACTAACTCCCTAGACCCGTCCCTTCGTCCGTCTCTACACCTGGTTCCTGAAGGCTACTCACATCGTTGGAGACCCCCGTGTGGATCAGGTCTCTCATGAACTTCATGACGCTGCAGTTTGCGTCGCGGTGGTCCAGAGACGCTGCTGCCACGGCGCACTGGATGATGTGAACGATGATGCTGCTGCTGAGCAACGTGACCGGACTCCTCTGCACAAACCTGACACACACAGATCAGACAGGTAAATATCAGACAGACGGGTGGATGTCAGTGAGACAGGTAGATGTGACGGGCTTTACCTGGTGGCCAGTCTGAACAGGTCGTCCACGGTGTCCCGGATGGTTCCTCAGACCGTTCTGCATCTCCAGCAGCTGGAAGGTCGGCATGCACAGAGCCTGAAGGGGGGGTCATCAGGAGAGTCTGTAGGTGTGGCGTGTGTTTACCTGGTCTATAGGTGTGTGTACCTGTGTAGTCCAGGTGTGTGTGTGTGTACCTGTGTAGTCCAGGTGTGTGTGTGTGTGTGTACCTGTTCTACAGGCGTGTGTCTGTGTATGTGTACCTGGTCTACAGGCGTGTGTCTGTTGTACCTGGTCTACAGGCGTGTGTCTGTGTGTCTGTGTGTGTACCTGGTCTACAGGCGTGTGTGTACCTGGTCTACAGGCGTGTGTGTACCTGGTCTACAGGCGTGTGTGTACCTGGTCTACAGGCGTGTGTGTACCTGGTCTACAGGCGTGTGTGTTCCTGGTCTACAGGCGTGTGTGTTCCTGGTCTACAGGCGTGTGTGTTCCTGGTCTACAGGCATGTGTATGTGTGTTGTACCTGGTCTACAGGTGTGTGTCTGTACTGGTCTACAGGCATGTGTGTGTACCTGGTTTACAGGCGTGTGTCTGTGTGTGTACCTGGTCTACAGGCGTGTATCTGTGTGTGTGTGTTTACCTGGTTCTACAGGCGCTGTGTGTACCTGGTCTACAGGCGTGTGTGTACCTGGTCTACAGGCGTGTTGTCTGTGTGTTACCTGTAGCATGTCGAGCAGGCCCTGCCTACAGCCCTCCTCCATTCCGTACTCGTCCACCAGAATGCTCCCAAGGTACAGGAAGCAGGAGTGTGGATACACCTGGTACACACTCACCATCTGGTGACAATAGACAGCACACAGGTGTGTTAGTTCTAAACCGTGGACAGGTGTGTTAGTTCTAAACCGTGGGAACAGGTTGTGTTAGTTCTAAACCGGGACAGGTGTGTTAGTTCTAAACCGTGGACAGGTGTGTCTCACCTGCGTGACGAGTGGCTGCAGCAGGTTGGCGGATCCCTTGCCGACACACCTCACAGCGAACCTGAGACAGCGACAGCAGCGCTCCACGATCCTGTTATCAGCCTGATGAGTGTTCAGAGTGTCTGACAGCACGGGCCAGATCTACGGGCGAGATATTTTACAGACAGCTGAGATATAGCATACACACAGGTGAGAGATATCATACACACAGATGAGAGATATCATACACACAGATGAGAGATATCATACACACAGGTGAGAGATATCATACACACAGGTGAGAGAAATCATACACACAGGTGAGATATATCATACACACAGATGAGAGATATCATACACACAGGTGAGAGATATCATACACACAGATGAGAGATATCATACACACAGGTGAGATATATCATACACACAGATGAGAGATATCATACACACAGGTGAGAGATATCATACACACAGATGAGAGATATCATACACAGATGAGAGCACAGGTGAGAGATATCATACACACAGGTGAGAGATATCATACACACAGATGAGAGATATCATACACACAGATGAGAGATAGCATACACACAGATGATAGGTGAGCGATATCATACACACAGGTGAGAGAGCACAGGTGAGAGATAGCATACACACAGATGAGAGATATCATACACACAGGTGAGAGATATCATACACACAGGTGAGAGATATCATACACAGAGGTGAGAGATATCATACACACAGGTGAGAGATATCATACACACAGGTGAGAGAAATCATACACACAGGTGAGAGATATCATACACACAGATGAGATATATCATACACACAGGTGAGAGATATCATACACACAGATGAGAGATATCATACACACAGGTGAGAGATATCATACACACAGATGAGAGATATCATACACAGATGAGAGCACAGGTGAGAGATATCATACACACAGGTGAGAGATATCATACACACAGATGAGAGATAGCATACACACAGATGAGATAGGTGAGCAATATCATACACACAGGTGAGAGAGCACAGGTGAGAGATAGCATACACACAGATGAGAGATATCATACACACAGGTGAGAGATATCATACACACAGGTGAGAGATATCATACACACAGGTGAGAGATATCATACACACAGATGAGGCACAGGTGAGAGATATCATACACACAGGTGAGAGATATCATACACACAGGTGAGAGACATCATACACACAGATGAGATAGGTGAGAGATATCATACACACAGGTGAGAGATATCATACACAGATGAGATATCATACACACAGATGAGATATATCATACACACAGATGAGGCACAGGTGAGAAATATCATACACAGGTGAGAGATATCATACACACAGATGAGATAGGTGAGAGATATCATACACACAGGTGAGAGATATCATACACAGATGAGATATCATACACACAGATGAGAGATATCATACACACAGGTGAGAGATATCATACACACAGATGAGATAGGTGAGAGATATCATACACACAGGTGAGAGATATCATACACAGATGAGATATCATACACACAGATGAGATATATACATACACACAGATGAGAGATATCATACACACAGATGAGAGATATCATACACACAGATGAGATATCATACACACAGATGAGAGATATCATACACACAGATGAGATATCATACACACAGATGAGAGATAGGTGAGAGATATCATACAGATGAGAGATATCATACACACAGGTGAGAGATATCATACACACAGATGAGAGATATCATACACACAGATGAAAGATATCATACACACAGATGAGAGATATCATACACACAGATGAGAGATATACACAGATGAGAGCTATACACACAGATGAGAGATAGGTGAGAGATATACACACAGATGAGATATCATACACACAGATGAGAGATATCATACACACAGATGAGAGATATCATACACACAGATGAGAGATATCATACACACAGATGAGAGCTATCATACACACAGATGAGAGATATCATACACACAGATGAGAGATATCATACACACAGATGAGAGCTATACACAGATGAGAGCTATACACACAGATGAGAGATAGGTGAGAGATATACACACAGATGAGATATATCATACACACAGATGAGAGATAGGTGAGAGATATCATACACACAGATGAGAGATATACACACAGATGAGAGATAGGTGAGATATCATACACACAGATGAGAGATATACACACAGATGAGAGATAGGTGAGATATCATACACACAGATGAGAGCACAGGTGAGAGATATCATACACACAGGTGAGAGATATCATACACACAGGTGAGAGATATCATACACACAGATGAGATATCATACACACAGATGAGAGATATACACACAGGTGAGAGCACAGCTGAGATATATCATACACACAGATGAGAGGCACAGGTGAGAGATATCATACACACAGATGAGAGCACAGGTGAGAGATATCATACACACAGATGAGAGATATACACACAGATGAGAGATAGGTGAGAGATATCATACAGATGAGAGATATCATACACACAGGTGAGAGATATCATACACACAGATGAGAGATATCATACACACAGATGAGAGATATCATACACACAGATGAGAGATATCATACACACAGATGAGAGATATACACAGATGAGAGCTATACACACAGATGAGAGATAGGTGAGAGATATACACACAGATGAGATATATCATACACACAGATGAGAGATAGGTGAGAGATATCATACACACAGATGAGAGATATACACACAGATGAGAGATAGGTGAGATATCATACACACAGATGAGAGATATACACACAGATGAGAGATAGGTGAGATATCATACACACAGATGAGAGCACAGGTGAGAGATATCATACACACAGGTGAGAGATATCATACACACAGGTGAGAGATATCATACACACAGATGAGATATCATACACACAGATGAGAGATATACACACAGGTGAGAGCACAGCTGAGATATATCATACACACAGATGAGAGGCACAGGTGAGAGATATCATACACACAGATGAGAGCACAGGTGAGAGATATCATACACACAGATGAGAGCACAGGTGAGAGATATCATACACACAGATGAGAGCACAGGTAAGAGATATCATACACAGAGATGAGAGCACAGGTGAGAGATATCATACACACAGGTGAGAGCACAGGTGAGAGATATCATACATTACAGGTGAGAGCACAGGTGAGAGATATCATACACACAGGTGAGAGATATCATACACACAGGTGAGAGCACAGGTGAGAGATATCATACACACAGATGAGAGCACAGGTGAGAGATATCATACATTACAGGTGAGATATTATACACAGTTGAGATAAGTTCATCGAGGTCTGACACCATCTGATCAACGTGATCAAGGTTAGTTATTTAATAACATAGGTTTTATGAGTAGATATTAAAGGACTCCGGTGGCTTCAGGAAAGCTCAGGTGTTTACCTCCTGAATGACTTTCTGACAGGGATGAGTCTGTCCATTCTCTACGATGGGGTTTGTGTGTCTGAAAGGAAAAACAACAGGTTAAAGGTCTGTGGCTTCTTTAATGTATATTATTATTATTTATAATGCCGTCACTTAAGTTATAAATGTGACCACAGGTAAGCTCACCTGAAGATAACTGCCAGTCTGTCGAGCCACACGGTGGGGTCAGCTGATTTACCGTTAGTAGATTCTTCAGACAAAAGCTGAAACAAATTCCAGATTAGTTTAGACATTGTTTTAATTCGGAATTTACCTGCGGGGTGGGGGAGACTCACCTTTTTAAGAGCCAACACCTGAACAGCACAGAGGTCAGAAAGACACTCTGCGATCTTCTCCAAGGGAAGACGAGCCAAGACCAGAGCCGTACCTGTACAGGTAAACAAACACAGCTGAGGACCTGAGGCCTGTACTACGAAGCCGGATGTTCTCTTAGCGGCTAACTTCAGGTTAACTCTGGGTTTCCGGTCCTACGAAGCTGGTTCTCTTTTTAGCGGCTAGATCTCCATGGTAACTGATGCTGAGCGGCTAACCTGGTCCGGAGCAGGTTAGGTTGCAGGCTAAGAGCTCAACTCAGTGAAAGCACCGCCTGCTGACCAATCAGAGCTCAGTGTGCGGAGTTTAAAGCGATCAAGTCATATTACAGGAGAAAGGAAATACAGAAAAGCTGCCGTTGCAGGAAAGACGGCCGGCAAAAATCAGCGACTGTGTGAACGTGAACATGAATAGAATATCACCTCCATCTTCAGAGCATTCTGACTATTATAACATTAGCGTTAAGAAAGCTTACTGAAATATCTGCCACAACATAAGTAACCGGATCAGAGTCACATTAAGTACAGTCCATATCACTTCATAATGTATCATCTCCTGATCTGAGTCAGCTGAGCCGTATCTGGCCGTGCAACACTCACAGCGTCACAGACTGGATGCAGAAGGATTATTTTAAGCAACACATTAAGTTGAGGAAACACTGGAGTCAAATGTAATGAAAGTCAGATGGTGTCTTAGACGGGCAGTGATATCATAAAGCTGTTAATGTACGCATTCAAACACTTGTTCTGTTCCCAGCTGTGTTCACCTTGCAGGTGCAGCTCTGTGGCTTTGATCCTGGGTCAAGTGTTTAAGTCATGGATGTTTAAACTTTAACTTCTTCATATGTCTAATATTATAGTTGACTTTTCATTCAGGAAGTATGATGCTGCGCTGTCAGTGCGCTTCTCCATGTCTGTGATTGGTCGAATGCTCCAGATACCACCCCTCTCATGTGAACGCGCACCTAACTAGATAGGACACGGCTGGCTTGAGCGATCCACTTGATAACCCGCGTCGTAGGACAGTTTAGCGAGAGCGGGTATGTTTTGGATTAGGCCAACCGGCTAACTCAAACACATCCAGGTTAGGTTGAACCAGCTTCGTAGTACAGGCCTCTGAGCTCTACCTGTACAGGTAAACAAACACAGTAAAACACCTGAGAACCAGAGAGAGATCTACCTGTAACCCTAACCAATTGTGACCCACCTGTACAGGTAAATAAAAAACATTGTGAGCCCTCACGCACCTTTGAGCAGTCCTACGGCAGCCTCGGTGGATAGGGCGAAGGTGTCAAGGGCCCGGGCGATGTCCAGCAGTCCCTGGAAGTGTTGGGCCATGTGGTCTCTGCACACTGAGCAAATGTTGTGGATCGACTTCGCCGCCGCCGACGCCAGAGGCTGTTCCCTGAGTCCTTTCATCAGGTAGTTCAGGACGGGGTCTGACAGGAAGAGCAAACACACAAAATAAAAGTCCTATCATCGGGTACTTCAGGTCTAACAGGTTTTAGATTCAGACGGAGAACCCTTACCGAGGAACCTGGGGTTTCTGTCGACCACTTCGCTCATCTCTCCCACCAGCTCAATGCTCGTGAATCGGACTGCTATGTGTACCGTCTCAGGAAGTAAGACCACCTGCTGCAAAACCTCGGCGAGCGTGGGGTTGTTTTCTCTGCAGAACCACAACCACAGATTAATCATCATCACAGAACCAGATCCAGAGATCATTCATCATATAAATATGCTCTGATGACTCTCTGACCATAAAGCAAAAAACTCACGGATCAACGCTCTTAGCAATCGCAGCCATGATGAACAGAACGGCCTCTGTCACCTCCCAGGACGGGTTCCCTTCTTTTAATGTCGAATACAACTGAGAACAACAGAGAACATCTTTAGAGTAGGAGGTACAGAACATCTTTAGAGTAGGAGGAACAGAACATCTTTAGAGTAGGAGGTACAGAACATCTTTAGAGTAGGAGGAACAGAACATCTTTAGAGTAGGAGGTACAGAACATCTTTAGAGTAGGAGGTACAGAACATCTTTAGAGTAGGAGGAACAGAACATCTTTAGAGTAGGAGGAACAGAACATCTTTAGAGTAGGAGGTACAGAACATCTTTAGAGTAGGAGGTACAGAACATCTTTAGAATAAGAGGAACAGAACATCTTTAGAGTAGGAGGTACAGAACATCTTTAGAGTAGGAGGAACAGAACATCTTTAGAGTAGGAGGTACAGAACATCTTTAGAGTAGGAGGAACAGAACATCTTTAGAGTAGGAGGTACAGAACATCTTTAGAGTAGGAGGTACAGAACATTTTTAGAGTAGGAGGAACAGAACATCTTTAGAGTAGGAGGTACAGAACATCTTTAGAGTAAGAGGTACAGAACATCTTTAGAGTAGGAGGTACAGAACATCTTTAGAGTAGGAGGTACAGAACATCTTTAGAGTAGGAGGAACAGAACATCTTTAGAGTAGGAGGAACAGAACATCTTTAGAGTAGGAGGTACAGAACATCTTTAGAGTAGGAGGAACAGCACATCTTTAGAGTAGGAGGTACAGAACATCTTTAGAGTAGGAGGAACAGAACATCTTTAGAGTAGGAGGTACAGAACATCTTTAGAGTAGGAGGAACAGAACATCTTTAGAGTAGGAGGAACAGCACTGTTTCAGGTACCTGAGAGAAACACTCCATGGATCCAACCAGAAAAATGACGTCTTTGACGAGGTCTGAGACTCTCATCCTGAACTCTCCAAAATCATCCGTATCCTCCGGGATCCCCTCCTGTTGGGTCAGAACCAGTTACACAACCAGATAATTCACAATTACCCACAACCAAGGAACAGAACCAAAACCACTGAAGTCTGGTGTCTAATCCAGACTAAAGACCGTTTCTCTTGACCCTACGCATGGTTCTTAACCTGTTTAGCCCCGAGCCTGTTTTTCAGGTTTCAGGCTAGAAAATGACATTCCCAGAACAAATGACCATATCTTCTAAAAGGGTTAAATTAATAATCTTTTTTCTCAAAGCAATGATAAACCTGTGAGTTGGATGTAGAAAAGTCAGAATCAATATAGATGTTTTATAGTTTAAAGAAAATTCAGATTGAACATAGTAAAAAAACTGTAAATTATAGTGTCCGTCCAAAATATATTTTGTACTTATAGTGAAAACTAACCTTGGATGATGGGTTAGTAGACTAAAAGCTTTAGGAATCCAACGTACAACATATACTAAGTACCCTGTATCAACATTGATGCAAAACAAGTGATATTTGACCTTTTTAGACAGATTTAGCAAACAAAAACCTCTTCTGGGGCCATTTGGGTGGATTTTCCATATCTCTGGCCCACCTTGCTGGATTTTGACATGTGACATCTCTTCCTGACCGTCGGAGCCAATAGAATCGAGGGGAACTCCCACATAGTCCTTATTTGGTAATGTGTGTGTTTTAGACTGCCGCATAGCCTAGACCGGAAGCAGCAGCCACTCTGATGGCTACCATTAGTAGCTAACTTTTGCTCTCCGATTTTTACATAAAAATGGAATTATGGATTATAAATTAAATAATTTTTTTATACAGAGACGTTAAAAACCTATGGATTAACCGATTCAGCCACGTTTTTTCTGGTTTTAATGCCATTGAACACGTCTTTTGATCAGATTGACGCTACGGTGAGGCGATCTCCCTAGAAGCTCCGTAAAGGTACGTGTTGTGATGTATGTGTTTGCTTCCCCTGTCGCGAGTCCGGATCACTCAGTGATGATACTATATACCTAAATAATCTGTGGAACCTCAGCTTTAATCGGATATCTTGTATGTGCAGCTACGATAAGTAATAAGGGTACTTTTATCTTGAGTTCTGTGCCAATGTCCGTTAGCATTTTTCGCTAAGGGGCCATTTAGATGCTTCTTATGAGACTTGTGTTTTGGTAAAAATAGTTTGTATCGTCAGTTAGCTGAGATTATTTCCGTTAATCTGGTATAACACATTAATAGGTTCTTAAATATTAAGATGCCCTGAGACAGTGTCGTGAAAAAAAAACCCAGGGTCCCCGCCGACGGGGACCTTGGGGTTTAACAGGTTAAACAGGAAGTGGAGGATCAGAGGTGGTTCTGATGGACTCACGTGGTCTGGGTCCAGCTGACAGTGTCGGGCCAAACAGTGCAGAAGTCTCTGGATGTATGGTCTGAAGATGGTGTGAAGAGCGGTATCGTTTATTTTATACAGATGTTCTCCGAGTCGGTACCAGAAGTTAAAGGAGATCTCCACCACCTGTATCAGAACAGAGACCCAAATGTAAAAACGAAGGATAGAACTAAGAATGTAATAACATTTGAACGCACCGTGAAACTGCGATTTTATTGGTGTATTTGTACCTCGTATTGCGGGTGTCCTGCACAGATCAGCAGCAACTCCAGGGTCCGCAGGTCTCCCATCCCCTGGCCCGGACTCCGGACTGTGGTCTCCAGGAAGGTCTCGCAGAGCTCGGTGAAGATCCGGCAGTAGTTCAGGACTCTGAAGAAAGAGGTCAGAGTGAGTGGGGCTGATAATGGTTCTAAGCACAATCAGAATCAGTTTCCAGTTGGTCCTCACTTGTCCAGGTCTTCCCGAGCCACCGCCATGTGGTACGCCGTCTCCAGCGTCAGGACGCCCTGGAAGAGCTGCAGGGCCAGACCCATGTTGGTGTCCACGTTCTCGATGGCGTACAGCGCCGAGCAGACGCAGTCAGACGCCGCCTCGTGGAGGTTTGTGGAGGTTTCATCCCTCTGCTGTGAAACACAGAAGCAACATGTCCGTTAGAGACAGGACCAACGGACCCATCAGGAGCTTTATCTTCTGAATCCACCACAGCCTTTCTGTATGTAAACGTCTTTCATGGACATCCAACAGGAAGCACACGTTTCCAGGGGGTTCAGAGATTAGGGTTATCAGTGTTACTCACCAGGACTTGGAAGAGGACCATGAGCAGCTGGTTCCCGGCCATGAAATTGCTGTCCAGGACTCCCAGGTTGAACCAGCTCCCCAGACAGCGAAACACTTTAATCAGCATCTTCTCCTCCGTGCCTGCCTTCTCCACACAGGAAGTCTGAAACAAACCCAGCAGTGGGGTTAGAGCGAGTCTGACACTATATTTAAACAAAGGGCGTAAATATATATATATATATATATATATATTATTACTGACCAGCAGCGTGACCACGGTGCTGGAGTAGTACGCCAGGTCTTCGATGATTTCCGTCCTCCGGTTGGCTCCGATCCTCAGAGAGCGGCTGTGGACCTCCTCCGGCAGAACGGTGAGGATCTCTATGAGGAAGGGCATCGAGCTGATGTCATTGTTGTACCTGGGGGGGGGGGGATACGGACAGGTGAGTCAGGACACACCTTCTTACAGATCAACATCAGTGCAGGTGAAGTTTGTGTTATCTCTGTGTTGTCTTTCTGCTGTGAAGTCGTGTGAATTCTTACTTTTCTATGAGTGTGTGAACACATCCCTTCCAGGAGGCCATCTGGAGAGCCAGATCTGCTATAGCTAGAGCCAGCTGAGGAATAGCAGAATAAAAACATCAGGAAAGAGATGCAGAGACACTTTGATTAACTGCATCAATAAACCTCACTTAGTTTCAGTTTCAACACTTCCTTTTTGTTTTGTTGACTTCATCCTCACTGAAACCAGCAGCTGATGCAACCAACGTGTCACAAGATAGAAAACAAGTGTGCAAGTGTTACCTTTAAAAAGGGAACTAGTTATCTTTACCAGTAGAGGAACTAGTTATCTAGGAACTAGTTATCTTTACCAGTAGAGGAACTAGTTATCTTTACCTGTAGAGGAACTAGTTATATTTACCTGTAGAGGAACTAGTTATCTCTACCTGTAGAGGAACTAGTTATCTTTACCAGTAGAGGAACTAGTTATCTTTACCTGTAGAGGAACTAGTTATATTTACCAGTAGAGGAACTAGTTATCTTTACCAGTAGAGGAACTAGTTATCTTTACCAGTAGAGGAACTAGTTATATTTACCTGTAGAGGAACTAGTTATCTCTACCTGTAGAGGAACTAGTTATCTTTACCTGTAGAGGAACTAGTTATCTCTACCTGTAGAGGAACTAGTTATCTTTACCTGTAGAGGAACTAGTTATCTCTACCTGTAGAGGAACTAGTTATCTCTACCTGTAGAGGAACTAGTTATCTTTACCAGTAGAGGAACTAGTTATCTTTACCTGTAGAGGAACTAGTTATCTCTACCTGTAGAGGAACTAGTTATCTTTACCTGTAGAGGAACTAGTTATCTTTACCAGTAGAGGAACTAGTTATCTTTACCAGTAGAGGAACTAGTTATCTTTACCAGTAGAGGAACTAGTTATCTTTACCTGTAGAGGAACTAGTTATCTTTACCTGTAGAGGAACTAGTTATCTTTACCTGTAGAGGAACTAGTTATCTTTGCCTGTAGAGGAACTAGTTATCTTTGCCTGTAGAGGAAGTGGTTATCTTTACCTGTAGAGGAACTAGTTATCTTTACATGTAGAGGAACTATGTATCTTTACCTGTAGAGGAACTAGTTATCTTCGCCTGTAGAGGAACTGGTTATCTTTACCTGTAGAGGAACTAGTTATCTTTACATGTAGAGGAACTAGTTATCTTTACATGTAGAGGAACTAGTTATCTTTACCTGTAGAGGAACTAGTTATCTTTACCTGTAGAGGAAGTGGTTATCTTTACCTGTAGAGGAACTAGTTATCTTTACCAGTAGAGGAACTAGTTATCTTTACCTGTAGAGGAACTAGTTATCTTTACCAGTAGAGGAACTAGTTATCTTTACCTGTAGAGGAACTAGTTATCTTTACCTGTAGAGGAACTAGTTATCTTTACCTGTAGAGGAACTAGTTATATTTACCTGTAGAGGAACTAGTTATATTTACCTGTAGAGGAACTAGTTATCTTTACCTGTAGAGGAACTAGTTATCTTTACCAGTAGAGGAACTAGTTATCTTTGCCTGTAGAGGAACTAGTTATCTTTACCTGTAGAGGAAATAGTTATCTTTACCTGTAGAGGAACTAGTTATCTTTACCTGTAGAGGAACTAGTTATCTTTGCCTGTAGAGGAAGTGGTTACCTGTGTGACGATGATGGGCGACAGGTCTTTGAGGTTCTGGATGTGGGTCAGCAGAGAGTCTCGCAGTGCATTGTGGGTCTCGGGGGGAAGCTCGTAGAAGGACGTCTGGATCTTCATCTTCATGGTCTGAGCAGCGAAGTAACAAGACTCCACGTCCTGCTTCAGCTGCAGCAACTGGTCCGCGATCTCCCAGGCGTACATCTGTGGGACAGGAAGTGATGTCATCAACACAGCAGCTTTTGCACCATAAGCAGCTAAAGCCCTGTTTTATTATTACACACACACACATATATATATACATACACACAGGTGTATGTATTAGGGCTGTCAGTCGACTAAAATAGTTAATCGCACATTTTTTATCTGTTCTAAATGTTCCTTAGAGGGATATTTTTCAAGTTTTTAATACTCTTATCAACATATGAGTGGACAACCTGGAACCTCTCTCATACAATACAATAATACAATACAAAGTGTGTGCAGGGCTCGACAGTAATGGTTGCCAGGTTGCCATTGGCAACCATTCAGAAAAAATGTCAACCACTTCTTGGCCACTGCTGGCAACCAGTTTCTAACGAAGAAATAAGGACAGCAAACAGCAAAATGTGCACCCCAAAATAGATAAATGTTAATTATTTGTTGTGACCAGTCGGAACCTGAGACTTAAGTTGCACGTGCATTGGTGTGATTACGGAGCCAGAAAGCCATGCACGTTTATCGCGTGCGCCATGTGTTTGTTTTACAAAAAATGGCGAAGCAAATTAAGTTGTTTGACTGTGGGGTAAAAAGTTCGGCCAACCCGTCAACATCTCAGACCAATGTTCAAAGTGATTCAACTGATAGAGATCAAGATGAACCCGAACGAAAAGCACAGAGGAAATGTGTAAAGTCTTGGGAGGCAAAACATTCTGCTCCATTGTCCATTCACTTCCGGTAAAAGTTTCTTCAAAATAAGAGTCCCGATCTTATTACTACCAAAATAAAAGTGGTAAACGAAACTTTACCATAGAAAAATATTGGCATACAAATATAATGACTTCTATAAAAAGGTAACACATGTTAAATATAGTTTGACACATTGAAGGTAATTTACAGCATTAATAATTAATATCTAATTCTTCACTGTGAATGGTTTTCATTTATTAAACATTACAAATGTATTAGTCTGGCCAATCAAGACTTCAATGCTGAAGGGCCAGTGGATCTATGGTGGGGGTCAGCACAGAGGTCAAGACTTCAATGCTGAAGGGCCAGTGGATCTATGGTGGGGGTCAGCACAGAGGTCAAGACTTCAATGCTGAAGGGCCAGTGGATCTATGGTGGGGGTCAGCACAGAGGTCAAGACTTCAATGCTGAAGGGCCAGTGGATCTATGGTGGGGGTCAGCACAGAGGTCAAGACTTCAATGCTGAAGGGCCAGTGGATTTATGGTGGGGGTCAGCACAGAGGTCAAGACTTCAATGCTGAAGGGCCAGTGGATCTATGGTGGGGGTCAGCACAGAGGTCAAGACTTCAATGCTGAAGGGCCAGTGGATTTATGGTGAGGGTCAGCACAAAGGTCAAGACTTCAATACTGAAAGGCCAGTGGATCTATGGTGGGGGTCAGCACAAAGGTCAAGACTTCAATGCTGAAAGGCCAGTGGATCTATGGTGGGGGTCAGCACAGAGGTCAAGACTTCAATGCTGAAGGGCCAGTGGATCTATGGTGGGGGTCAGCACAGAGGTCAAGACTTCAATGCTGAAGGGCCAGTGGATCTATGGTGGGGGTCAGCACAGAGGTCAAGACTTCAATGCTGAAGGGCCAGTGGATCTATGGTGGGGGTCAGCACAGAGGTCAAGACTTCAATGCTGAAGGGCCAGTGGATCTATGGTGGGGGTCAGCACAGAGGTCAAGACTTCAATGCTGAAGGGCCAGTGGATCTATGGTGGGGGTCAGCACAGAGGTCAAGACTTCAATGCTGAAGGGCCAGTGGATTTATGGTGGGGGTCAGCACAGAGGTCAAGACTTCAATGCTGAAGGGCCAGTGGATCTATGGTGGGGGTCAGCACAGAGGTCAAGACTTCAATGCTGAAGGGCCAGTGGATTTATGGTGAGGGTCAGCACAAAGGTCAAGACTTCAATGCTGAAAGGCCAGTGGATCTATGGTGGGGGTCAGCACAAAGGTCAAGACTTCAATGCTGAAAGGCCAGTGGATCTATGGTGGGGGTCAGCACAGAGGTCAAGACTTCAATGCTGAAGGGCCCGTGGATCTATGGTGGGGGTCAGCAGAGGTCAAGACTTCAATGCTGAAGGGCCCGTGGATCTATAGTGGGGGTCAGCACAAAGGTCAAGACTTCAATGCTGAAAGGCCAGTGGATCTATGGTGGGGGTCAGCACAGAGGTCAAGACTTCAATGCTGAAGGGCCCGTGGATCTATGGTGGGGGTCAGCACAAAGGTCAAGAAAACCCACATTTGAAAGGGAGTCAACGGATGACCAAGAAACTAGTGACTTGCTCAATTCATTTGTGAGGGATCTGTGAAGAACAGCAGCTGCACTCCTGGTGTTTCGTTGCAGTCTCTCGACCAGATGGAGATGGTCAGCACGCTCTCTATGGTTCCTCTGTAGAGCGTGGTGAGGAAGGGAGGGGGGAGCTGCGCAGGAAGTGTAGGCGCTGCTGTGCCTTCTTAAATAGTGATGTAGTGTGAGTGGACCAGGTCAGACTGCTTGGTGCTGTCTGTAGTCTTCACTGCTGTGCCGTTGATGTGGAGTGGTGACTTTTTGTTCCTGAAGTCGACAATGATCTCTTTTGTTTTATCAACATTCAGGATTAGGTTGTTGATGTTACACCAGTCTGTCAGATGTTTCACCTCCTCCCTGTAGGCCTGTTCCTTGTTGTCCCTGATGAGTCCCACCACTGTCGTATCGTCCGCGTACTTTATGATGTGGTTGGTACTAGGGGTGTAACGGTTCACAAACATTTCGGTTCGGATACGTACCTCGGTTTTTTTGGTCACGGTTCGGTACAGCAGAATTTTTTTTCACAAAACAAAAACATATATATATATTTTTTTATTATTATTATTATTAAACTGTGAATAATGTATTCACTCAAATAAATACAAAATATAATAAAATAAACATTAAGGTGCAGCATTTCGATGAACTGAAATAATCTGTATTTGAACTTTACTGTACTAGTACTCACAAAACATAAACTATTAGTTTTGGGTTTTTAATTATTATTAAACTGTGAATATTCACTCAAATAAATACAAAATATAATAAAATGAACATTAAGGTGCAGCATTTCGATGAACTGAAATAATCTGTATTTGAACTGTAGCCTACTGTACTAGCACCTAAGTAGCCAGTTTCACATTAGGACTTGCTTGTCATTGTATTTTCATGTTTTTTTAAATAAAAATTAACTTGTCCACATTGCTTGCTGAAAGGGCAGATCTGCTGGCACTAACAATGTCTCCTGATGTGGAGAAAACCCTCTCGCTAGGGACAGAGGTAGCCGATACAGCCAGGTAGCGCTTTGCTAACATGGCAACATAAGGATATTAGGCGTTTGTAATAGCTTTGGCTCGGTCTGAACTTGTTGCGAGTGGTGGAGGCTTAAATGCTAGCGGGAGTTGGGTTTGCACTTCAGTCTTTTTTCTTTTGGTACCGGTGATATTCACGTTCGGGTGATGCCTTTTCAAATGAGTGTGCAAGTTTGATGTATTGCCAGCCGCGTAACCAATTTTAGTTGAACAATGCCGACAAACAGCTTTGGTTCGGTCCACCTGTCTTTGTCCGTCATCCTTGTACGTAACTGCGAAACCAAAATGTTCCCAAACCGGAGACTTCAATGATGCTGGAGGATTTTCGAGCTCAACTTTATCTGCGTTCGCCATTAATTTTTGACAGTTCCTCAAATTACTGACTACATTTGAACGCATCCCTCTGACCAGCTCTCATAGTATGCCTCTCATCCAATGAAATGACTTGCTCGCTCTATGACGCGTTGAACCCAATGTGAGCAAATTACTCTGAATGCTGCGACGCAGCACCTGAGATTACTTCCAAAAAGTTATTCACGTTCTCAATTTTTTACGTTTAACGTTATATTCGTTCGGTACACTTCGGTACACACCTGTACCGAACCGAAGGGCCCGTACCGAATAATTTCGGTACGGGTACGTGTACCGTTACACCCCTAGTTGGTACTGAACCTGGAGCAGCAGTCGTGGGTCATCAGGGTGAAAAGCAGTGGACTCAGAACGCAGCCCTGCGGGAGCCGGTGTTTAAGGTGATGGTGCTGGAGGTGTTGTTACCAACCCGAACATACTGGGGTCTCTCTATTAGGAAACCCAGCAGCCAGTTACACAGGGGTGTGTTGAGTCCCAGGGGTCCCAGTTTGTTTACCAGATGCTGGGGGATGATTGTGTTGAACGCTGAGCTGAAATCCAGGAACAGCATTCGCACATGGGTGTTCTTCTCCTCCAGGTGGGCTCACATGGAGCGCAGAGGAGATAGCGTCCTCTGTAGAGCGGTTAGGGTGGTAAGCAAACTGGAACTGGTCAAGTGTGGGGGGAAGTATGGAGACGATATGGTTCTTTACCAGCCTCTCAAAACACTTCATCATGATGGTAGCTAGCACCAGATGCTAACAACAACAATACACGTAAGGTGTGCCCGTTCTCTCTCGTGCCACACACACACCTCCTGGTCCTCCCGATGGCCAGTCAGTGCCTGCCGGTGAGCGTGGAAGTGTGGTCTGCCGCAAGCGGGCAGCAGAAGCGGGGCTGTCAGCATCAGTTTGTAGATGGTATTTTTAAACTCGATGCGCTCTGAAACTACGGGGCGGCCGAGGACAAAAAATACACATGCGTTAATCGCGTTATTCACTATCTACCTCTTTCTACCTGTGCAGGTACAGCTCTATCTACCTGTGCAGGTACAGCTCTATCTACCTGTGCAGGTACTAGGGCTGTACCCGAGTAGCCGAATAATCGTTCGTTGGAGTACTATTCGGATTTTCGTTTTTTTTTCCGTTTTAATTTTTTTAATTTATTGAAATCTCTAATATCAACGTAAGAGCTTGTGCCTCTTCGGGGGGTGCTAACACTTAACCATAAACGTTATCGGTTACTTTCTCCGTCTTTATATGTAGATATGACTTTTTCTCCATTAATCTCCGTCACATTGTTTCCATAGCTCTTCTAACTCTCCTTCAAAATAAAAGCATGTCCATACAAAATAGGAAGCCAAGCCAAATTACACGACATATACAACTGCAACGAAAGTAACAAACACAATGCAGTATCCTTTTCAATTTCAAAGAACACAAATTGGGTTAATAACTATAAAACAATACTGTAGATCAGGGGTACTCAAATACAAATCTTAAAGGTCCAAAGAAATGTTTCAATAAGACAAAGGTCCGTTTATTACGGTCATTCAAACTTTTAAACAATTGCAAGAAGATTCTTAACACGAGGTTGCAAAAACAAAAAGTCTCTGTATGCAGCAGTTTCCATTGTTGTTGTGTCTGTGCTTGATCCTCAGAGTCGCAGAGTAAGAGCTGCAGTTATGAGTAAAGGCAGCTGCACCCTCTTTCATTCAGCATTCCCATTATTGCTTTATAAATGTCTTGCCCCTTGTGTGTCCACTGAGGTTCGTCAGGCCCAACACATCTTCAACAAACTCCCCCTTTGCCTCTTCATAAAAACTCACAAACACCAGCAACTGAGCATTGTCAGTGGTGTCAGTGGACTCACCCACAGCTAAGGAAATGCACTGTGCATTTTTTATTCCATCACAAAGCTGATGAATCAAATCACCAGCCAGTCTTTATGTTCTTCTGGTTGCTGTGGAATCTGAGAGGGGATTTGCTTGACCTGTTATTTCCTCTTTGTGTTTGCCTTCAACATGGTCTCCATCACTTCAGTCATGCATTCTTTTATACTCAGTTATGATCCAGTGGAAAGTCCTTACCTTCTGGCCTAGTTCACTCAAAGTGGTTACTTTCTGTTGGCTGGGCATTGAAGTTTTACACACCGTCTTATTTGACTTTCTCAGGACTTAAAACTGTTTTTTGGGGGCAGACCCCCACAAAGAAAAAATATATATTTACACACATAAGGTAAGGTCATCATCTTAACAGTTTTGTATGCTCATCCGTGAGCAGAGCATCAAGTTGACATGTCTATTACAGCTGAATGCGGCGATTACCATCTTGTTCAGCAAAACGCCTCACAGCTGATTAAGATCAAAGCTTTAGTGCGTTTTGATTCAATGCTGAGTGCAGCCAAACTGACAGTCTCTTCTCTGTCAGTGTACCGCACCTCATTCCTTCAGTGCTTGGGTCCGAATGCTTCTCGTTTTGCGCCGTCAAATGAAATCGCCGCCAATCATATTTCAACGCTCGCGCCAGGGAGGGGTTACAAGACTCGCGTCTTGTGCTGCATTCACTTGCACTCGGACATTAGAGACTTTCTCTCATCCGATGAGCCACAACTTTTCTTTCAAAACAAAGCTGCCAACTGAGGTGGCAGCTGGGGTGGCAAGGCTATTTTTTAGGGTGTCAGTTGCCACCCCGGTAGGTGAAACTAGGCTACTAGCTACAGTACAGATGCAACTAGATGAGCTGTTAACTCTCGCTCTGACTCAGACAGGTTGAAAGAGACGACACGTATTTTTCCCACCCGCATTCCGCGAAGACCCGCCCTACTGTGCCTCTGATTCGCAGACTGTTTGGGGGGAAAACGCTGACGGGTGCTGAATGTGATTGGACCAATGCGTTGACAGACACACACACAGTGGAGCAGTCGGACATGCAGAGCGCTGTTTGCAGTCTATGGACATAGCGGAGAGTTTTGACTCGTTGAGTTGTGGCAATGTCTCAAAGATGACACAGATAATATTATGAAAAGTATAATTTGCTCAGAGTCCAGAGACCGTTGTGGTTCGGTCCGGACTTTGAGGATGCCTGCTGTAGAATAACAAAAAGAATGCCGTGAATAAACCGAAATACACGTGTCGAAGCGGTTCGCTGCTGATTACTGCCGAATATCCGGAGCCCGAAAAATGGTATTCGGGACAGCCCTAGCAGGTACAGCTCTATCTACCTGTGCAGGTACAGCTCTATCTACCTGTGCAGGTACAGCTCTATCTACCTGTGCAGGTACAGCTCTAGCTACCTGTGCAGGTACAGCTCTATCTACCTGTGCAGGTACAGCTCTAGCTACCTGTGCAGGTACAGCTCTATCTACCTGTGCAGGTACAGCTCTAGCTACCTGTGCAGGTACAGCTCTATCTACCTGTGCAGGTACAGCTCTATCTACCTGTGCAGGTACAGCTCTATCTACCTGTGCAGGTACAGCTCTATCTACCTGTGCAGGTACAGCTGTAGCTACCTGTGCAGGTACAGCTGTAGCTACCTGTGCAGGTACAGCTGTAGCTACCTGTGCAGGTACAGCTGTAGCTACCTGTGCAGGTACAGCTCTATCTACCTGTGCAGGTACAGCTCTATCTACCTGTGCAGTTACAGCTCTAGCTACCTGTGCAGGTACAGCTCTATCTACCTGTGCAGGTACAGCTCTAGCTACCTGTGCAGGTACAGCTGTAGCTACCTGTGCAGGTACAGCTGTAGCTACCTGTGCAGGTACAGCTGTAGCTACCTGTGCAGGTACAGCTGTAGCTACCTGTGCAGGTACAGCTCTATCTACCTGTGCTGGTACAGCTCTATCTACCTGTGCAGGTACAGCTGTCTGTAAACAAATCATGTGATGTTTGTAGTTGTTATGATGTCACAGTGCTGTTGGTCACACACCAACAACCAGCAGGTAGGGGTTACCTGAGTGACTAAAGATAGAAACAGGAAGTAGTTTGAGCCCCGCCCTGAAACAAACTGCCCCTCAGCTGCCTCAGTATTGTTGTTATTATTGATTCATTTTCCAACATGAGCAGTTCATAGTTATATTTACAGTATATCAGATGTTCAGGGTTCTTCAGAGACAGAGCCTACTACCTTTACCTGTGTGATGATATTATTAATCTTTCACTAACCAACACGTGTAACTGTTTAATCAGCGCATCTCTCAGAAATCTATCTGTGGAGAGTCTGCTTTTTAACATGTGAGTTATTAACATGTCTTTCCGAGGAGCTGGAGAATCTTTACTGCTAACAGGCTACATTTGGCTGTGATAACTTTACTGACTGACACCAGACATGCTAACAGAGCTAACAAGCTATCTTTAGTTGTGATAACTTTACTGTCTGACACCAGACATGCTAACATGCTAACAGAGCTAACAGGCTATCTTTAGCTGTGATAACTTTACTGTCTGACACCAGACATGCTAACAGAGCTAACAGGCTATCTTTAGCTGTGATAACTTTACTGTCTGACACCAGACATGCTAACAGAGCTAACAGGCTATCTTTAGCTGTGATAACTTTACTGACTGACACCAGACATGCTAACAGAGCTAACAGGCTATCTTTAGCTGTGATAACTTTACTGACTGACACCAGACATGCTAACAGAGCTAACAGGCTATCTTTAGCTGTGATAACGTTACTGTCTGTCACCAGACATGCTAACAGAGCTAACAGGCTATCTTTAGCTGTGATAACTTTACTGACTGACACCAGACATGCTAACAGAGCTAACAGGCTACATTTGGCTGTGATAACTTTACTGACTGACACCAGACATGCTAACAGAGCTAACAAGCTACCTTTAGCTGTGATAACTTTACTGACTGACACCAGACATGCTAACATGCTAACAGGCTATCTTTAGCTGTGATAACTTTACTGTCTGACACCAGACATGCTAACAGAGCTAACAGGCTATCTTTAGCTGTGATAACTTTACTGTCTGACACCAGACATGCTAACAGAGCTAACAAGCTATCTTTAGCTGTGATAACTTTACTGACTGACACCAGACATGCTAACAGGGCTAACAAGCTATCTTTAGCTGTGATAACTTTACTGACTGACACCAGACATGCTAACAAAGCTAACATGCTAGTAGGCCCGCTGAACTCCTCAGAGACCGGAACCTAGGACAGAAACTCGGATCTAAACTGCAGTAAATCACGTTAACAAGCCGCCTCCATTATGTTCCTGTCAGAAGCTAACAGCTAACAGCTAACAGTGATCTGTATATGCAGTCTGTGTGGTCCATTCATTTAGCTTAGCTCTGATGCTAGCGGCTCTAAGCTGCGCACTTCGGATCCTCCGGTCTCTCTACCGGACCAGAGGAACCACAGAAACCCGGTCCAATTTGCCCGGAATAGACCCTCCTCCCGGTCCTCACTGGTCTCTGGGTCTAACCCTCTAATCCATGTTTCCGCATGTTTCAGCACGTTTTCTCGGTTTCTCCCCCCCCCCCCCCCTCCCCCGGTTGATCTCCCCGGTGTGTCTCTCTGCAGCTAGCCCTCTCGTTTCCCCGCAGTTTCTCTCTCGTATCCCCGGTCCTCCCCCCGGTCCTCTCCCCGGTCCTCTCCCCGGTCCTCTCTCCCCGGTCCTCCCCCCGGTCCTCTCTCCACGGTCCTCTACCCTCTCCCCCCGGTCCTCTCTTACCGATCTCTGCAGCTCCCCCAGCCACACGGAGGCCCTCTCTTTCCCCGCCGGGTCCGGGTCGTGGTACAGGGCCTGCACCGCCTGGAATACCAGGGTCAGGTTGGGCTTACCCTCCATGTTCTGTATCTGTCTGTATATATTTATATAAAACAGATGAATGTATTATTATTATTCTCTCAGAACTACACGGTGACGACCGCCATCTCACAGGTTTCCCGCGTGCAACCGCTAACTCGTCCCGACAGGAAACACAGACCGGAACATTAGTTCCGCCCTGTGTTTCCCACCGGAGAGTTAACGCATAGCTTCTCAAAAATAAAGTTAATCTGATATGTTTATGGATGACCAGAGAAAGGGTATTAATGAAGATACCCGGCAGGTACATCTCTATCTACCTGTGCAGGTACAGCTGACTGACGGTCTGTATGGATACAATATTACCAGAGTGTGTATTAATGAACAAAGGGTGTGACCAGTTCCTTAAGTGCAGAGGGTTAGAAGTACTCAGACCTGGTACTTTAGTAAAGGTAGAAGTACTCAGACCTGGTACTTTAGTAAAGGTAGAAGTACTCAGACCTGGTACTTTAGTAAAGGTAGAAGTACTCAGACCTGGTACTTTAGTAATGGTAGAAGTACTCAGATCTGGTACTTTAGTAAAGGTAGAAGTACTCAGACCTGGTACTTTAATACAGGTAGAAGTATTCAGACCTGGTACTTGAGTAAAAATGGAATGAAGTAAGATTCAAGGCTTTTATTGTTATGTGTTGTATCAGCAGCCCAGGGGCGGTTCTAGGGGGGGGGGGGGGGGTCAGGGGGGGCCAGTGCCCCCTAACACTGACCTCTGACCCCCCTAACAATTAAAAGTTTTTTTTTTTTTTTAAATGTATATTTTCTGGTACTCGGTTTGCCAAAAAACGCAGGATTTTGTTGCTATAATGTGAGATTGTGCAGACACCCTTATGTAAAGTAGAGATGTAACTGTTCATTGCCTTTATTTTTATATAAATATGGTGTGAGTGCAAACATTGCACTATAACTTAAGCTGAAGCTAACAGTAATAACTATAAGATCTATCTGAAATAAATAAGTGTACTGAAACAAATACCAATAACTGTATTGTATTGTTTTCTTATGCGCAATTACTTCATACTGTCTAATTCTCTTTTTCGTCCTGCATTTATTGTGCCCCCCTCAGAAAATAACTGGCCCCCCAGTGGCCCCCCCAGTCAAATTGGTCTAGAACCGCCACTGCAGCAGCTACAGTGTAGATATGTCGATGAAGATCTGAGGTCACAGCTCCTCCAACAGAACAACACAATAACAGAGATAAATAAATAAAGTAAATAAATAAAATAAATAAAATAAATAAAATAAATAAAATAAATAAAATAAATAAAATAAATAAAATAAATAAAATAAATAAAATAAATAAAATAAATAAATAAATAAAATAAATAAAATAAATAAAATAAATAAAATAAATAAAATAAATAAAATAAATAAAGTAAATAAAATAAAATATAATATAATAGAAATAGTGCAGAATAGTCTATATTGTAGTGATCACTTATTAATACACTGGGTTACATAGTTCAATCATGGAACTACAGGTTGGGGGTATTGTTCCGCACGGACACTAATGCCTAATGTACCTCCGGGGTCTGTGTCCTCCTTCCTTTCTCTTTCTCTTGTCTACTCGGACTGCAAGCCAACAACATGTCCTTTTCTGCTCCTCAATAAAGTTCCCTTTTGCACCTTCGATGCACCGTCTCCAACTCCTATCTCTCGGCACTACAATATACAAGTAATTGGAATATTGATATAAGTAGCAGCCAGATGAATGTTATGGATGTTGTTTCTAAGTGCAGGTGTTTAACAGTCTTCTGGCCTGTGGGATGAAGCTGTCTCTGAGTCTGGTGGTTGTAGTCCGGATGCTGCGGTAGCGCCTGCCAGACGGCAGCAGACTGAACAATTTGTGGCTGGGGTGATGGGGGGTCTTTTGTAATCCTGAGGGCTTTCTTCCTGAGCCGCTGAGATTAAGGTCCTCCATGGATGGTCAGTACTGGTGATGAGCTGTGCAGTTTTCACCACCCTCTGTAAAGCCTTACGGTTGAGGGCGGTGCAGCTGCCGTACCAGGTAATCAGTATTGTACTTTAAGCCTTACTCAAGTAAAAGTAGAAAAGTATTCTCATCAAAATATAGTGAAAGTAGCGACAGTAAAAGTAGTCGTTGTGCAGATTGGTCCATTTCAGAATAATATATAGGCCTATGATATGTTTTATAATGATTGATCATGAAAGTTAAATGATGCACTGCGTGCTAATAGAACCGTCCTTCGGGCAGCAGAGCGGAAATGGTGGAAATCCAAACACCGTGACGACCTCCTAACCTATCAGGCTCTCCTTTCCTCTTTCTCTGCTTTGATCTCTCAGGCAAAAAGCACTTTCTTTCAAGATAAGATCCAATCTTCCTATTCCAATCCTAAAAAACTATTTTCCATCTTCTCCTCCCTCCTGGACCCCCCCAAAGCCCCTTCCCCCTCCTCCCTCTTGGACCCCCCAAAGCCCCTTCCCCCTCCTCCTCTCTGTCAAGCGACTTTGTTACCCACTTTGAAAAAAAGGTTGATGATATTCGCTCTTCTTTTTCTGACTCACCTTTACTCACCGCTGGGTCACCAGACCCTCCTTCCACCCACACACTAACCTCCTTTTCCCCTCTCTCTCCAAGTGAGGTTCTTATCCTCATTACCTCTGCCCGCCCTACCACCTGTCCTCTGGACCCTATCCCTTCAAACCTCCTTCAGACTATCGCTCCTGATATTCTACCGTTTCTCACCCATTTCATCAACACTTCTCTAACTTCTGGTCACTTTCCAAACAGTCTCAAGGAGGCAAGAGTAAACCCTCTCCTAAAGAAACCCACTCTCAACCCGTCTGATGTTATAAACTACAGGCCTGTCTCTCTCCTCCCGTTCCTGTCTAAAACACTTGAACGCGCTGTCTTTAGACAACTCTCCTGCTATCTCCATCAGAACAACCTTCTGGATCTGCACCAGTCTGGTTTCAAGGCAGGTCACTCCACAGAAACTGCCCTCCTTGCTGTCACTGAGGAACTACACACTGCTAAAGCAGCCTCCCTCTCCTCTGTCATCATCCTGTTGGACCTGTCTGCTGCATTCGACACGGTGAATCATCAGATCCTCCTTCGCACTCTCCAAGCACTTGGAGTTTCAGGCTCTGCACTTTCCCTCCTCACCTCATACCTCAAAGACCGCACCTACAGGGTTACTTGGAGAGGGTCCAAGTCCGACCCTTGTCAATTAACTACAGGGGTCCCTCAGGGCTCTGTTCTTGGTCCCCTCCTCTTCTCCTTGTACACAAACTCGCTCGGATCAGTCATTAGCCCGCATGGTTTTTCTTACCACTGCTACGCTGACGACACCCAATTAATTCTGTCCTTTCCCCGCTCAGAGACCCAGGTCGTCGCACACATCTCTGCTTGTCTAGCTGACATCTCTCAGTGGATGTCTGATCATCACCTCAAGCTCAACCTTGACAAGACTGAACTGCTTTTCCTTCCGGGAAAAGATTGTCCCACTCTTGACCTGACAAACAACATCGGCACCTCTGTTGTTTCCCCGACTCAGACTGCAAGGAATCTGGGTGTGACCCTAGATAACAACCTGTCCTTCACTGCAAACATCGCTGCTACAACCCACTGCTGCAGATACACGCTTTACAACATCAGGAGGATGCGTCCCCAGCTGACACAGAAAGCCACGCAGGTTCTGGTCCAGGCTCTCGTCATCTCACGCCTAGACTACTGCAACTCCCTCCTGGCTGGTCTACCTGCATGTGCCATCCGACCTCTGCAGCTCATCCAGAATGCAGCGGCTCGTCTGGTCTTCAACCTTCCTAAATTCTCCCACACCACGCCGCTCCTCCGTTCCCTCCACTGGCTTCTGGTAACTGCTAGAATCCACTTCAAGACAATGGTACTTGCGTACCATGCTGCGAATGGATCTGGCCCTTCTTACATCCAGGACATGGTTAAACCGTACACCCCAGCACGTGCACTCCGCTCTGCATCAACCAAACGGCTCGCTGCACCATCGCTGCGAAGGGGACCCAAGTTACCATCAGCAGAAACACGTGGGTTTGCTATCCTGGCTCCAAGATGGTGGAATGAGCTCCCATTGACATCAGGACAGCAGATAGCTTACACACCTTCCGGCGCAGACTGAAAACTCATCTCTTTCGACTCCACTTCGAGCGATAGTGTCACGATCTGTCTTTATGGTGTTTTGTCTTGTCTATATCTGTTTTTGGTTTTCTGTCTGCGTTGTGTCTTGTCTAGATCTGTCTGTGGTTCCCTGTCGTTAGTTTCCCTGGTGTGTCTGATTACCCGATTGTGTTCACCTGTGGCCCCTGTGTTTTACCCTCCCTCCTCACCTGTGTCTTGTTTGTGTGATTAGTCTTGTGTGTATTTAAGTTCTGGTTTTTCTGTCTTTGTCGGTTCGTCTTGTGTAATGACTTGGTCAGCGGTGAGTGTTCTGTTCTGTCTCTGATTATTGTCTAGCCTTGAAATAAAGGAGTTATTTTTGTCACTTAATCTGCATTTGGGTCCTGCTTCCTACACCCACCGTAACATTACGAACCATCCAGCGATATGGGCCCAGCAGATTCGTTTGAGCAGGAACTAGTGGATTATACCGTTTCTTTGTCTGACTATGCTCATCGATGGATAGGAGCGATCAGGGTTCAGCAGCGAGATGCTGCTCTGGCAGATGCAGTCCACCTTATGCTGAGGAATCAAGATTTGGTCAAATTCTTACCGGCCTGGCTTTTGGATTACCTCACGGTTTGTTTTCCCGATCCTGATAGACCCAGGTCTCCAGATTCCCTTTTTGATACCACACGCATCGGTGTGGTCCGTCTGGCGTCAGCCCCTGCTTCTCACCCAGTGTTTGCTACAGTCCAGGAGCCATTCGCTGGTACTCGTCTGGCCTTTGGAGGTCACAGCCCCAGTACAGGCCCCAGCAGCCATGGTTTCAGCTCCAGTCCCGGCCCCAGCAGCCATGGTTCCTTCTCTAGTCCCTCCTCAGGTCACTTTCCTAGTCCCTTCTCTAGTCCCTTCTCCAGTCCCACCTCTAGTCACTTCTCTAGTCACTTCTCAAGTACCAACTCTAGTCACCTCTCTAGTCCCTTCTCTAGTCCCTTCCCTAGTCCCTCCTCAGGTCACTTTCCTAGTCCTTTCTCTAGTCCCTTCTCTAGTCCCTACTCAAGTCCTTTTCTCAAGTCCTTTCTCAAGTCCCTCCTCTAGTCACTTCCCTAGTCCCTTCTCCAGTCCCCCCTTTAGTCACCTCTCTAGTCCCCTCTCTAGTCCCTCCTCTGGTCCCTTCCCGAGTCCCTTCTCTAGTCCCTTCTCTAGTCCCTTCTCTAGTCCCACCTCTAGTCCCACCTCGAGTTCCCTTTCAAGTCCCCTCTCCAGTTCCCTCTCAGGTCTCCTCTCGAGTCCCATCTCGAGTCCCCTTTCGAGATCCCTCTCAAGTCACCTCTCAAGTCAACTCTCAAGTCACCTCTCGAGGTCCCTCTCAAGCCCTCTCTCCAGTCACCTATCGAGTCACCTCTCGAGTTCCATCTCTAGTCCCTTCTCAAGTCCCTCCTCTAGTCACTTCTCTAGTCCCCTCTCTGGTCCCTTCCCGAGTACCTCCTCTAGTCCCTCCTCTAGTCCCTTCTCTAGTCCCATCTCTAGTCCCTACTCAAGTCCCTCCTCTAGTCAATTCCCTACTCCCATCTCTAGTCCCTCCTCTAGTCACTTCTCGAGTCCCCTCTCAAGTTCCCTCACCAGTTCCCTCTCCAGTCCCCTCTCCAGTTCCCTCTCGAGTCCCCTCTCCAGTTCTCTCTCGAGTTCCCTCTCCAGTTCCCTCCTCTAGTCCCTCCTCTAGTCCCTCCTTTAGTCCCTCCTCAAGTCCCCTCTCTAGTTTCCCTCTCGAGTTCCCTTCTCTAGTTCCTCCTCTAGTCCCTCCTCTCTCCTCTAGTCCCCTCTGGAGTCCCCTCTCTAGTTCCCCTCTCGAGTCTCCTCTCAAGTCCCCTCTCGAGTTCCCCCTTGGTTCCCCTCTCGAGTCTCCTCTCGAGTCTCCTCTCGAGTCCCCTCTCGAGTCACGTCTCAAGTCCCTACCCAATGTTCTGGTCCGTTGGAGGTTCCGCTGGGGGTCCTGCCAACTCCATGTCCTGTCCCGTTGGAGGCCCCGTCGACTACTCCTCTGCCGGGGGTCCTACCAATCGTATGTCTGTCCCGTTGGAGGTCCCGCCGTCTACTCTCCTGCCGGGGGTCCTGCCAGCTCCTTGTCCTGTCTCGTTGGAGGTCCCACCGACTACTCTCCTGCCGGGGGTCCTGCCAACCCTTTGTCCTGTCTCATTGGAGGTCCCGCCGTCTACTCTCCTGCCGGGGGTCCTGCCAATCCTATGTCCTATGCCGTTGGAGGCCCCGCCGACTACTCTCCTGCCGGGGGTCCTGCCAACCCTGTGTCCTGTCCCGTTGGAGGCCCCGCCGACTACTCTCCTGCCGGGGGTCCTGCCAACCCTTTGTCCTGTCTCGTTGGAGGCGCCGCCGACTACTCTCCTGCCGTGGGTCCTGCCAACCCTATGTCCTGTCCCGTTGGAGGTCCCGCCGTCTACTCTCCTGCCGGGGGTCCTGCCAACCCTTTTTCCTGTCTCGTTGGAGGTCCCGCCGTCTACTCTCCTGCCGGGGGTCCTGCCAATCTTATGTCCTGTGCCGTTGGAGGCCCTGCCGACTACTCTCCTGCCGGGGGTCCTGCCAACCCTTTGTCCTGTCTCGTTGGAGATCCCGCCGTCTACTCTCCTGCCGGGGGTCCTGCCAATCCTATGTCCTGTGCCGTTGGAGGCCCCGCCGACTACTCTCCTGCCGGGGGTCCTGCCAACCCTTTGTCCTGTCTCGTTGGAGATCCCGCCGACTACTCTCCTGCCGGGGGTCCTGCCAACCATTTGTCCTGTCTTGTTGGAGGTCCCGCCGTCTACTCTCCTGCCGGGGGTCCTGCCAATCCTATGTCCTGTGCCGTTGGAGGCCCCGCCGACTACTCTCCTGCCGGGGGTCCTGCCAACCCTGTGTCCTGTGCCGTTGGAGGCCCGGCCGACTACTCTTCTATCGGGGGTCCTGCCAACCCCATGTCCTGTTTCGTTGGAGGCCTCGACATTACATGTCTCACTGGGGGTCCTGCCTACTCCTGGTCCTCTTCCGTGGGGGATCCTGCCGAAGCCTGTCCCACCGGCTCCGGTTCTTGTCCGGCCGACACCGGGTCCTGCCCGGCCTCCGGAGCTGTCCCGTCAGCGCTTTCCTGCCCGGCCTCCGGAGCTGTCTGGTCTTCGCCCTCGAGCCCGGCCCCCTGAGAGCCGCAGTCTTCGCCCTCGATCCCGGCCCTCTGTGAGCCGCGGTCTTCGCCCGCGATCCCGGCCCCCTGACTCTTCCTGCCGCTGCCCTCGCCCTCGGGCCCGGCCCCCTGACTCTTCCTGCCGCTGCCCTCGTCCTCGGGCCAGGCCCCCTGACTCTTCCTGCCGCTGCCTTCACCCTCATGCTCGGCCACCCGAGTCCCCCACCTTAGACTCTGCCTTGCCCCCGGGCCGTCCGCCCGAATCCCCCTTTTTGAACTCTGCCTTGCCCCCGGAACGTCCGCCCGAGATCCCTTCCTGGTCCTCTGCTGTGCCCCTGGGCTATCAGCTCAGTCCCGTCCTCCTGACCCCCTCCACCCACCCTGGTGGCCTAGTGATACGTCCCTCCTCCGGACCCCCTCCACCCAACCTGCTTGTGGTTTTGGACTTTTGTGTTTTTGTTTTGGGACGTCTGGGATCCGTCCCTTGAGGGGGGGGGTACTAAAGGAGTTATTTTTGTCACTTAATCTGCATTTGGGTCCTGCTTCCTACACACACCGTAACAGATAGAACTATTAACAAAGCACTTATATACTAATAAAGGGCTGGCTTATATAAAGCCAGTTGAGTAGCACTTGAAATGTTTTTGCTCTATGAAGCCTGATGTACTTATATGATTCGGTTTTCTTCAAGTATGTATTTTGTTGGTCGAACGCACTTATTGTAAGTCGCTTTGGATAAAAGCGTCAGCTAAATGCAATGTAATGTAATGTAAAGTGTTCTCAAAGCTGGTAAAGGTGCAGCTAGTTTGAATGACTTTGTATACTGCAGGGTAGCTTGTGGATTTACTCCAGGTGGAACTAAAGTCTGATTTTACACTTGATTAGATTTCACATCATTCATCCACATCCGTGAAGTAACTAAAGGGATTCAATACATGTAGTGGAGGAAAAGTACACCATGTACCTCTGAGCTGGGGTAGAAGTACACAGTACTAAAACATTGAAATACTCAAGTAAAGTACAAGTACCTCAAAATGGTACTTAAGTACTTGAGTAAATCGGGGATCACCAGAGCTGAGTCCGGTCCTGACAGGAAGTCAGACTGGTTCTGCTGGACCAACACCAGAGCTGAGTCCGGTCCTGACAGGAAGTCAGTCTAGTTCTGCTGGACCAACACCAGAGCTGAGTCCGGTCCTGACAGGAAGTTAGTCTGGTTCTGCTGGACCAACACCAGAACCAGTCTGACAGGAAGTCAGTCTGGTTCTGCTGGACCAACCCCAGAGCTGAGTCCGGTCCTGACAGGAAGTCAGTCTGGTTCTGCTGGACCAACCCCAGAGCTTATATTAGTCCGGTCCTGACAGGAAGTCAGTCTGGTTCTGCTGGACCAACCCCAGAGCTGAGTCCGGTCCTGACAGGAAGTCAGACTGGTTCTGCTGGACCAACCCCAGAGCTGAGTCCGGTCCGGACAGGAAATCAGTCTGGTTCTGCTGGACCAACCCCAGAGCTGAGTCCGGTCCTGACAGGAAGTCAGACTGGTTCTGCCTGACCAACCCCAGAGCTGAGTCCGGTCCTGACAGGAAGTCAGTCTGGTTCTGCTGGAGCAACCCCAGAGCTGAGTCCGGTCCTGACAGGAAGTCAGACTGGTTCTGCTACACCAACCACAGAGCTGAGTCCGGTCCTGACAGGAAGTCAGATTGGTTCTGCTGGACCAACCCCAGAGCTGAGTCCGGTCCTGACAGGAAGTCAGTCTGGTTCTGCTGGACCAACCCCAGAGCTGAGTCCGGTCCTGACAGGAAGTCAGACTGGTTCTGCTGGACCAACCACAGAGCTGAGTCCGGTCCTGTCATTCTGGTTCTGCTGGACCAACACCAGACCCAGGAGAGGTGGTGAAGATGCTGATGGATGGTTTATTAACAATGACATTGAGCGCCATTCAAAAACAACAACTTGTATTGTACAGTATGTATACATTATAATTAATATGAGCCCAAAGAACCAGACTTATAGAAACACAGAACCAGACTTATAGAAACACAGAACCAGATTATAGAAACACAGAACCAGACTTAAAGAAACACAGAAACAGACCTGTAGAAACACAGAACCAGACTTATAGAAACACAGAACCAGACCTGTAGAAACACAGAAACAGACCTGTAGAAACACAGAACCAGACATATAGAAACACAGAACCAGACCTATAGAAACACAGAACCTGACATATAGAAACACAGAACCAGACTTATAGAAACACAGAACCAGACTTATAGAAACACAGAACCAGACCTGTAGAAACACAGAACCAGACTTATAGAAACACAGAACCAGACCTGTAGAAACACAGAAACAGACCTGTAGAAACACAGAACCAGACTTATAGAAACACAGAACCAGACCTATAGAAACACAGAACCTGACATATAGAAACACAGAAACAGACCTATAGAAACACAGAACCAGACTTATAGAAACACAGAAACAGACCTGTAGAAACACAGAACCAGACTTATAGAAACACAGAACCAGACCTATAGAAACACAGAACCAGACCTGTAGAAACACAGAACCAGACTTATAGAAACACAGAACCAGACCTATAGAAACACAGAAACAGACCTGTAGAAACACAGAACCAGACCTATAGATACACAGAAACAGACCTGTAGAAACACAGAAACAGACCTATAGAAACACAGAACCAGACTTATAGAAACACAGAAACAGACCTGTAGAAACACAGAACCAGACTTATAGAAACACAGAACCAGACCTGTAGAAACACAGAAACAGACCTGTAGAAACACAGAACCAGACATATAGAAACACAGAACCAGACCTATAGAAACACAGAACCTGACATATAGAAACACAGAACCAGACTTATAGAAACACAGAACCAGACTTATAGAAACACAGAACCAGACCTGTAGAAACACAGAACCAGACTTATAGAAACACAGAACCAGACCTGTAGAAACACAGAAACAGACCTGTAGAAACACAGAACCAGACTTATAGAAACACAGAACCAGACCTATAGAAACACAGAACCTGACATATAGAAACACAGAAACAGACCTATAGAAACACAGAACCAGACTTATAGAAACACAGAAACAGACCTGTAGAAACACAGAACCAGACTTATAGAAACACAGAACCAGACCTATAGAAACACAGAACCAGACCTGTAGAAACACAGAACCAGACTTATAGAAACACAGAACCAGACCTATAGAAACACAGAAACAGACCTGTAGAAACACAGAACCAGACCTATAGATACACAGAAACAGACCTGTAGAAACACAGAAACAGACCTATAGAAACACAGAACCAGACTTATAGAAACACAGAAACAGACCTGTAGAAACACAGAACCAGACTTATAGAAACACAGAACCAGACCTATAGAAACACAGAACCAGACCTGTAGAAACACAGAACCAGACTTATAGAAACACAGAACCAGACCTATAGAAACACAGAAAAAGACCTGTAGAAACACAGAACCAGACCTATAGATACACAGAAACAGACCTGTAGAAACACAGAACCAGACTTATAGAAACACAGAACCAGACCTATAGAAACACAGAACCAGACCTATAGAAACACAGAACCAGACTTATAGAAACACAGAACCAGACCTATAGAAACACAGAACCAGACCTATAGAAACACAGAACCAGACTTATAGAAACACAGAACCAGACCTATAGAAACACAGAACCAGACCTATAGAAACACAGAACCAGACTTATAGAAACACAGAACCAGACTTATAGAAACACAGAACCAGACCTATAGAAACACAGAACCAGACTTATAGAAACACAGAAACAGACCTATAGAAACACAGAACCAGACCTGTAGAAACACAGAAACAGACCTGTAGAAACACAGAACCAGACTTATAGAAACACAGAAACAGACCTGTAGAAACACAGAACCAGACTTATAGAAACACAGAACCAGACCTATAGAAACACAGAACCAGACCTATAGAAACCCAGAAACAGACCTGTAGAAACACAGAACCAGACCTATAGAAACACAGAACCAGACCTATAGAAACACAGAAACAGACTTATAGAAACACAGAACCAGACCTATAGAAACACAGAACCAGACCTATAGAAACACAGAACCAGACTTATAGAAACACAGAACCAGACCTATAGAAACACAGAACCAGACCTATAGAAACACAGAACCAGACTTATAGAAACACAGAACCAGACCTATTGAAACACAGAACCAGACCTATAGAAACACAGAACCAGACTTATAGAAACACAGAACCAGACCTATAGAAACACAGAACAAGACCTATAGAAACACAGAACCAGACCTGTAGAAACACAGAACCAGACTTATAGAAACACAGAAACACAGAAACACAGAACCAGACATGTAGAAACACAGAACCAGAAATATAGAAACACAGATCAGACCTGTAGAAACACAGAACCAGACTTATAGAAACACAGAACCAGACCTATAGAAACACAGAACCAGACCTGTAGAAACACAGAACCAGACTTATAGAAACACAGAACCAGACCTATAGAAACACAGAAACAGACCTGTAGAAACACAGAACCAGACCTATAGATACACAGAAACAGACCTGTAGAAACACAGAACCAGACTTATAGAAACACAGAAACAGACCTGTAGAAACACAGAACCAGACTTATAGAAACACAGAACCAGACCTATAGAAACACAGAACCAGACCTATAGAAACACAGAACCAGACTTATAGAAACACAGAACCAGACCTATAGAAACACAGAACCAGACCTATAGAAACACAGAACCAGACCTATTGAAACACAGAACCAGACCTATAGAAACACAGAACCAGACTTATAGAAACACAGAACCAGACCTATAGAAACACAGAACCAGACTTATAGAAACACAGAACCAGACCTGTAGAAACACAGAACCAGACCTGTAGAAACACAGAACCAGAATTATAGAAACACAGAACCAGACCTGTAGAAACACAGAACCAGACCTGTAGAAACACAGAACCAGACCTGTAGAAACACAGAACAAGACCTATAGAAACACAGAACCAGACCTGTAGAAACACAGAACCAGACTTATAGAAACACAGAAACACAGAAAAACCGAACCAGACATGTAGAAACACAGAACCAGAAATATAGAAACACAGAACCAGACCTGTAGAAACACAGAACCAGACCTATAGAAACACAGAACCAGACTTATAGAAACACAGAACCAGACTTATAGAAACACAGAACCAGACCTATAGAAACACAGAACCAGACTTATAGAAACACAGAACCAGACCTGTAGAAACACAGAACCAGACCTGTAGAAACACAGAACCAGAATTATAGAAACACAGAACCAGACCTGTAGAAACACAGAACCAGACCTGTAGAAACACAGAACCAGACCTATAGAAACACAGAACAAGACCTATAGAAACACAGAACCAGACCTGTAGAAACACAGAACCAGACTTATAGAAACACAGAAACACAGAAACACAGAACCAGACATGTAGAAACACAGAACCAGAAATATAGAAACACAGAATCAGACCTGTAGAAACACAGAACCAGACCTATAGAAACACAGAACTAGACTTATAGAAACACAGAACCAGACCTGTAGAAACACAGAACCAGACATATAGAAACACAGAAACACAGAAACACAGAAACACAGAACCAGACCTATAGAAACACAGAACCAGACCTGTAGAAACACAGAACCAGACCTATAGAAACACAGAACCAGACCTGTAGAAACACAGAACCAGACATATAGAAACACAGAAACACAGAACCAGACCTATAGAAACACAGAACAAGACCTATAGAAACACAGAACCAGACCTGTAGAAACACAGAACCAGACCTATAGAAACACAGAACCAGGCATATAGAAACACAGAACCAGACCTATAGAAACACAGAACCAGACCTGTAGAAACACAGAACCAGACCTATAGAAACACAGAACCAGACCTATAGAAACACAGAAACACAGAAACACAGAACCAGACATATAGAAACACAGAACCAGACCTATAGAAACACAGAACCAGACCTGTAGAAACACAGAACGAGACCTGTAGAAACACAGAACCAGACCTATAGAAACACAGAAACACAGAAACACAGAACCAGACATGTAGAAACACAGAAACACAGAACCAGACATATAGAAACACAGAAACACAGAAACACAGAACCAGACCTATAGAAAAACAGAACCAGACCTGTAGAAACACGGAACCAGAGAACCAGACTTATAGAAACACAGAACCCGACCTATAGAAACACAGAACCAGACCTATAGAAACACAGAACCAGACCTGTAGAAACACAGAACCAGACCTATAGAAACACAGAACCAGACCTGTAGAAACACAGAACCAGACCTATAGAAACACAGAACCAGACCTATAGAAACACAGAACCAGACCTATAGAAACACAGAACCAGACCTATAGAAACACAGAACCAGACCTGTAGAAACACCGAACCAGACCTATAGAAACACAGAACCAGACCTATAGAAACACAGAACCAGACCTATAGAAACACAGAACCAGACCTATAGAAACACAGAACCAGACATATAGAAACACAGAAACACAGAAACACAGAACCAGACCTGTAGAAACACAGAACCAGACATGTAGAAACACAGAAACACAGAAACACAGAACCAGACCTATAGAAACACAGAACCAGACCTGTAGAAACACAGAACCAGACCTATAGAAACACAGAACCAGACATATAGAAACACAGAACCAGACCTATAGAAACACAGAACCAGACCTGTAGAAACACAGAACCAGACATATAGAAACACAGAACCAGACCTATAGAAACACAGAACCAGACCTGTAGAAACACAGAACCAGACATATAGAAACACAGAAACACAGAAACACAGAACCAGACATATAGAAACACAGAAACACAGAAACACAGAACCAGACATGTAGAAACACAGAACCAGACCTATAGAAACACAGAACCAGATCTGTAGAAACACAGAACCAGACCTGTAGAAACACAGAACCAGACCTATAGAAACACAGAACCAGACCTGTAGAAACACAGAACCAGACCTGTAGAAACACAGAACCAGAGAACCAGACTTATAGAAACACAGAACCAGACCTATAGAAACACAGAACCAGACATATAGAAACACAGAACCAGACTTATAGAAACACAGAACCAGACCTATAGAAACACAGAACCAGACCTGTAGAAACACCGAACCAGACCTATAGAAACACAGAACCAGACCTATAGAAACACAGAACCAGACCTGTAGAAACACAGAACCAGACCTATAGAAACACAGAACCAGACCTATAGAAACACAGAACCAGAGAACCAGACCTATAGAAACACAGAACCAGACCTGTAAAAACACAGAACCAGACCTCTAGAAACACAGAACCAGACCTATAGAAACACAGAACCAGACCTGTAGAAACACAGAACCAGACCTGTAGAAACACAGAACCAGACCTATAGAAACACAGAACCAGACCTATAGAAACACAGAACCAGACCTATAGAAACACAGAACCAGACCTATAGAAACACAGAAACAGACCTGTAGAAACACAGAACCAGACTTATAGAAACACAGAACCAGACCTATAGAAACACAGAACCAAACCTATAGAAACACAGAACCAGACTTATAGAAACACAGAACCAGACCTATATAAACACAGAACCAGACCTATAGAAACACAGAACCAGACTTATAGAAACACAGAACCAGACCTATTGAAACACAGAACCAGACCTATAGAAACAGAGAACCAGACTTATAGAAACACAGAACCAGACCTATAGAAACACAGAACCAGACTTATAGAAACACAGAACCAGACCTGTAGAAACACAGAACCAGACCTGTAGAAACACAGAACCAGAATTATAGAAACACAGAACCAGACCTGTAGAAACACAGAACCAGACCTGTAGAAACACAGAACCAGACCTATAGAAACACAGAACCAGACCTATAGAAACACAGAACCAGACCTGTAGAAACACAGAACCAGACTTATAGAAACACAGAAACACAGAAACACAGAACCAGACATGTAGAAACACAGAACCAGAAATATAGAAACACAGAACCAGACCTGTAGAAACACAGAACCAGACCTATAGAAACACAGAACCAGACTTATAGAAACACAGAACCAGACCTGTAGAAACACAGAACCAGACATATAGAAACACAGAAACACAGAAACACAGAACCAGACCTATAGAAACACAGAACCAGACCTGTAGAAACACAGAACCAGACCTATAGAAACACAGAACCAGACCTGTAGAAACACAGAACCAGACATATAGAAACACAGAAACACAGAAACACAGAACCAGACCTATAGAAACACAGAACCAGACCTGTAGAAACACAGAACCAGACCTATAGAAACACAGAACCAGGCATATAGAAACACAGAACCAGACCTATAGAAACACAGAACCAGACCTGTAGAAACACAGAACCAGACCTATAGAAACACAGAACCAGACCTATAGAAACATAGAAACACAGAACCAGACATACAGAAACACAGAACCAGACCTATAGAAACACAGAACCAGACCTGTAGAAACACAGAACCAGACCTGTAGAAACACAGAACCAGACCTATAGAAACACAGAACCAGACCTATAGAAACACAGATTCACAGAAACACAGAACCAGACATGTAGAAACACAGAAACACAGAACCAGACATATAGAAACACAGAAACACAGAACCAGACCTATAGAAACACAGAACCAGAGAACCAGACTTATAGAAACACAGAACCAGAGAACCAGACTTATAGAAACACAGAACCCGATCTATAGAAACACAGAACCAGACCTATAGAAACACAGAACCAGACCTGTAGAAACACAGAACCAGACCTATAGAAACACAGAACCAGACCTGTAGAAACACCGAACCAGACCTATAGAAACACAGAACCAGACCTATAGAAACACAGAACCAGACATATAGAAACACAGAAACACAGAAACACAGAACCAGACCTGTAGAAACACAGAACCAGACATATAGAAACACAGAAACACAGAACCAGACCTATAGAAACACAGAACCAGACCCGTAGAAACACAGAACCAGACCTATAGAAACACAGAACCAGACCTGTAGAAACACAGAACCAGACATATAGAAACACAGAACCAGACCTATAGAAACACAGAACCAGACCTGTAGAAACACAGAACCAGACATATAGAAACACAGAAACACAGAACCAGACATATAGAAACACAGAAACACAGAAACACAGAACCAGACATGTAGAAACACAGAACCAGATCTGTAGAAACACAGAACCAGACCTGTAGAAACACAGAACCAGACCTATAGAAACACAGAACCAGACCTGTAGAAACACAGAACCAGACCTGTAGAAACACAGAACCAGAGAACCAGACTTATAGAAACACAGAACCAGACCTATGGAAACACAGAACCAGACCTATAGAAACACAGAACCAGACTTATAGAAACACAGAACCAGACCTATAGAAACACAGAACCAGACCTGTAGAAACACCGAACCAGACCTATAGAAACACAGAACCAGACCTATAGAAACACAGAACCAGAGAACCAGACTTATAGAAACACAGAACCAGACCTATATAAACACAGAACCAGACCTGTAGAAACACAGAACCAGACCTATAGAAACACAGAACCAGACCTATAGTAACACAGAACCAGACCTATAGAAACACAGAACCAGATAACCAGACCTATAGAAACACAGAACCAGACCTGTAGAAACACAGAACCAGACCTATAGAAACACAGAACCAGAGAACCAGACCTATAGAAACACAGAACCAGACCTGTAAAAACACAGAACCAGACCTATAGAAACACAGAACCAGACCTATAGAAACACAGAACCAGACCTGTAGAAACACAGAACCAGACCTATAGAACCAGATAACCAGACCTGTAGAAACACAGAACCAGAGAACCAGACTTATAGAAGAGGATATGAACCCTGACCTGTCCTCCGCTCTGTCTCGTGAAGATGAAGCATTTGTTGTATAACCGAAACAGAGATTAACCCTTTTAATCTGCTTCCTCTGGCTAACGCTTGGTCCTTTCAGACCCGGGCTAATCGGTTCAAAGTGGTTTAAAGTGGTTCAAAGTGGTTTAAAGTGGTTAACAGCGGCTTACAGCAGGTTAAATCAGTTAAGTGGGAGCAGTGAATCTTCGGTGTAATCCGAGGGTCTGAGTGGATTTACACAGTGCGCTCAGGTGAAGGGTTAAGCAGAACCTGAAGTCACAGACGGACAGCTCTGTGACTTCAGTAGAGACAGTACACAGATCAATGAGACTTCAGAGGTGCAACACAAGGAGGAGCAGCAGCACAGAGATAGATCTTTTATTCATTTCAGTTCCATCTTTATTTCAAACAGATTAAAATAACAAATGTGAATACCGTATTGTTAGAATATAGCATTTATCAATATTCATAATAATATTTATATATTCAACAAAAATATTAATAATATTAATAATAATAAATCCTATGTGTCCGAAGGGAGCAGGAGGAAGCAGATGCTTATTGATCTCCCTTACTTACTGCTGATCAATGATTATCCTTTCAATCACTTCTCCTCTTCAATCTCCTTTCTTCATTCTTATGAAGTGTTTCTGTGCATCCTTCAAAGTGAATGCTATGTGTGCTTTGTTTGAACTCCTGCTCCAAAGTGCTCCATCAAACCCCCCACAGATCGTTCTTCTGACCTCGAGTTGTTTCAGATGTAGATCTCCTCTCAGATGAGACCCCCCCTCTCTGTCTGTGAACAACGTCTGTAGTTTCCAGGAAGTAGATGATGTCTTGCTCTGTACATGATGCACTTTGAAAGGTAACCAGATCAGTAAACTCCAGTGTGTGTGACTTTAAGAATAATGAATGAGTGTGTTCAAGATATCCAACATTACTGATTACGCTTAGAGCCCTTCTTTGTAATGCGCAGAACGGTTGCAGGCTGCTTTTGTAAGTTGGTTTGAACTTTTATTCCTCAGGATTGTGAGAAACAGCATTTTGATCTTCCTGTCTGTATCTCACACAGTGAAGAGGGGAGATGGATGTTACTCAGAACATGAGCTATTAGCGTGACGGACTAAAACCATTCAGCAGCATGTTTGTTATCTGTTCTCAAAGAAAGCTCCTCACAAAGGTGAGTATGAGGGTCGTCATGGACTCAGTCCGTCTGAAAGCTGCAGAAAAGCAGCTTTAGGAGTAAATCCTCGTAGTTATCTGGTTATTATCGGTGTGTTGATAAAGAGGACTGGAGTTAGGGTTTATCAGACGGGAGGGTTGGGTTATCTCTGCGTATATAAAGAGGCTGCAGACTGGAGCTGTGTTATACAGTCGGAGGTCACGATGGGGAAGGACTTCCACCTTTACGAGAATGTCTCGAACATCAGTCCCTTCGAAGGCCCTCAGTATCACCTGGCCCCCCGCTGGGCCTTCTACCTGCAGACCATCTTCATGGGCTTTGTCTTCTTTGCCGGGACGCCTCTCAACCTACTCGTGCTCTTCGTCACGCTGAAGCACAAGAAGCTGAGGGTTCCTCTGAACTACATCCTGGTGAACGTGTCGTTCGCGGGCTTCATCTTCACCACCTTCTCCGTCAGCCAGGTGTTCATCTGCAGCGCCAGAGGCTATTACTTCCTGGGTCACACCATGTGCGCCCTGGAGGCCACCATGGGTTCCATCGCAGGTATATCTTATTATTTATACCAACAAATAAGAGAATAAATCATCGACGTTTACCTTAAGGATTTTCATATTATAGATTCTGAATTCACAGGAAATATTACACGTCGAAATAAAAGCTTCTAAATGTATTAGTTATTTTGTTGAATGCTTTTTCTAAATCTGTAGTGAACGGGTTCCTACACACGGTTTCGTTACGAGCTTCAACGGAGACGCTTCCCCTTCACTTTGAATGGGGTGACGTCACGCTTTGCCGAACTGCATTGTGGTTCCGTTGCTCGCGCTGAAAGTTGAGAAAAGTTCAACTTTTCAAGCGTCGACGGAAGTGCCAGCAAATCAAATCATATGCCAGTACAAGCTCTAGCCAATCAAACGCGCTCTTTGTGTGTCCGGGGCAGGAGATTCATGTGATTGGCTGTTGGTCGCAAGCCAGATACGCCTACCGGCAAGCGTCAACGAGACGGAACCGTGTGTAGGTTACGTTAGGGTGTCACTACCTGATCTGCAGTGTGCATGTGCGAGATGGTCCGCCATATTGGAGAACTCCGGACGGCAACCCAAGAAGGACACTTGACACAGTGGCTTTTGGCAAAGCTCAAGAGGAAAACTCGAGAGGGATGAGTTATTGTTATTACAACGTGACTTCACTATTATTTATATACTATTTATACATACTGAATAAATATTTACTGTGAAAGTATGCAAACATGTATGGCATATGGCTGTCTAACAGAAGTTAAATCCATTTCTCACTTATTCTGACAAAGAACCCAATAAAAAGAGCTGTTAAATAATAGTGAAGTCACGTTGTAATAACAATAACTCATCTCTCTCTCGAGTTTTCTTTTTGAGCTTTGCCAAAAGCCACTGTGTCAAGTGTCCTACTTGGGTTGCCGTATGTAGTTGTCAAATATGGCGGACCATCTCGCACATGTGCACTGCAGATAGGGAAGTGACAAAGGGTTCCTGTGTTCTCCTCTGACATCCTGTTGACCTGCAATCCCTGTTCTCCTCTGACTTCCTGTTGACCTGCAACTCCCTGTTCTCCTCTGACTTCCTGTTGACCTGCAATCCCTGTTCTCCTCTGACTTCCTGTTGACCTGCAATCCCTGTTCTCCTCTGACTTCCTGTTGACCTGCAATCCCTGTTCTCCTCTGACTTCCTGTTGACCTGCAACTCCCTGTTCTCCTCTGACTTCCTGTTGACCTGCAATCCCTGTTCTCCTCTGACTTCCTGTTGACCTGCAACTCCCTGTTCTCCTCTGACTTCAGGGCTGGTGACGGCCTGGTCTCTGGCAGTTTTGTCTCTGGAGAGGTATTTTGTGATCTGCAAGCCGCTGGGGGCCTTCACGTTCAGCAACGAACATGCTCTGGCCGCGGTCGGCTTCACCTGGTTCATGGGGGTCGGCTGTGCCATCCCACCTTTCTTCGGCTGGAGCAGGTAGGGGACCGGGTCTGCTGCCTCTGCAGGTGTTCTCAGGTTTATCTCAGGTGGTCTCAGGTGGTCTCAGGTTTATCTCAGGTGGTCTCAGGGGATCTCAGGTGGTCTCAGGGGATCTCAGGTGATCTCAGGTGGTCTCAGGTGGTCTCAGGGGATCTCAGGTGATCTCAGGTTTATCCCAGGTGGTCTAAGGTTTATCTCAGGGGATCTCAGGTGATCTCAGGTGGTCTCAGGTGGTCTCAGGTTTATCCCAGGTGGTCTCAGGTGATCTCAGGTTTATCTCAGGTGGTCTCAGGTGATCTCAGGTGGTCTCAGGTGGTCTCAGGTTTATCCCAGGTGGTCTCAGGTGATCTCAGGTTTATCTCAGGTGGTCTAAGGTTTATCTCAGTTCTTCTCAGATAGTATCAGGTCTAATATGGTTCTGGTGTCAGGTACATCCCTGAAGGCCTGGGCTGCGCCTGTGGACCGGACTGGTACACTCACAATGAGGAGTATCACTGCAGCAGCTACACCTTCTTCCTGATGGTGACCTGCTTCATCATGCCGCTCAGCATCATCATCTTCTGCTACGGCCAGCTGCTGATGACCCTCAGAGCCGTGAGTCCCCTACCCATCTATACCTCCGCAGATCTATACCTCTGTAGATCTATACCACTGCAGATCTATACCTCTGTAGATCTATACCTCTGCAGATCTATACCTCTATAGATCTATACCTCTGTAGATCTATACCTCTGCAGATCTATACCTCTGTAGATCTATACCTGTAGATCTATACCTCTGTAGATCTATACCTCTGTAGATCTATACCTCTATAGATCTATACCTCTGTAGATCTATACCTCTGCAGATCTATACCTCTGTAGATCTATACCACTGCAGATCTATACCTCTGCAGATCTATACCTCTCTATATCTATACCTCTGCAGATCTATACCTCTGTAGATCTATACCTCTGCAGATCTATACCTCTGCAGATCTATACCTCTGTAGATCTATACCTCTGCAGATCTGTAGATCCATACCTCTGCAGATCTATACCTCTGTAGATCTATACCTCTGCAGATCTGTAGATCTATACCTCTGTAGATCTATACCTCTGTAGATCTATACCTCTGCAGATCTGTAGATCCATACCTCTGCAGATCTATACCTCTGTAGATCTATACCTCTGCAGATCTGTAGATCCATACCTCTGTAGATCTATACCTCTGTAGATCTATACCTCTGCAGATCTGTAGATCCATACCTCTGCAGATCTATACCTCTGTAGATCTATACCTCTGCAGATCTGTAGATCCATACCTCTGTAGATCTATACCTCTGTAGATCTATACATCTACACACACATCAGTTGCTGAGGACCCTCAGAGCTGTGTCTCTATACACCCATCCATCAGTCAGCGTTGGTGTGTAGATTCATGTTTCCTGTTGTTGTGTAGGTGGCGGCGCAGCAGGCGGAGTCTGTCTCCACCCAGAAGGCAGAGAAGGAGGTCTCCAGGATGATCGTGGTGATGGTGGGATCCTTCGTCGTCTGTTACGCTCCCTACGCCCTCGCTGCCCTGTACTTCGCCTACTCCACGGATCCGAACAAAGACTACAGACTGGTGGCCATCCCTGCCATATTCTCCAAGAGCTCCTGCGTCTACAACCCTCTGATCTACACCTTCATGAACAAACAGGTGAGAGACAGACAGGTGGGACAGACAGACAGGTGAGAGACAGGTGAGAGACAGACAGGTGAGAGACAGACAGGTGAGAGACAAGAGAGAGACAGACAGGTGAGAGACAAGAGAGAGACAGACAGGTGGGACAGACAGACAGGTGAGAGACAGGTGAGAGACAGACAGGTGAGAGACAAGAGAGAGACAGACAGGTGAGAGACAGACAGGTGAGAGACAGACAGGTGAGAGACAGACAGGTGAGAGACAGACAGGTGAGAGACAGACAGGTGAGAGACAGACAGGAGAGAGACAGACAGGTGAGAGACAGACAGGTGAGAGAGAGACAGGTGAGAGAGAGACAGGTGAGAGACAGGTGAGAGACAGACAGGTGAGAGACAGGTGAGAGACAGACAGACAGACAGGTGAGAGACAGACAGGTGAGAGACAGGTGAGAGACAGACAGGTGAGAGACAGGAGAGAGAGAGACAGACAGACAGGTGAGAGACAGACTGGTGAGAGACAGACAGGTGAGAGACAGGTGAGAGACAGACAGGTGGGACAGACAGGTGGGACAGACAGACAGGTGAGAGACAGACAGGTGAGAGACAGACAGGTGAGAGACAGGAGAGAGACAGACAGGTGAGAGACAGACAGGTGAGAGACAGACAGGTGGGACAGACAGGTGAGAGACAGACAGGTGAGAGAAAGACAGGTGAGAGACAGACAGGTGAGAGACAGACAGGTGAGAGACAGACAGGTGAGACACAGACAGGTGAGAGACAGGAGAGAGACAGACAGGTGAGAGACAGACAGGTGAGAGAGAGACAGGTGAGAGACAGACAGACAGACAGGTGAGAGACAGGTGAGAGACAGACAGGTGAGAGACAGACAGGTGAGAGACAGGTGAGAGACAGACAGGTGAGAGACAGGTGAGAGACAGACAGGTGAGAGACAGGAGAGACAGACAGACAGACAGACAGACAGACAGACAGACAGACAGACAGACAGACAGACAGACAGACAGACAGGAGAGAGACAGAGAGGAGAGAGACAGACAGACAGACAGACAGACAGACAGACAGACAGACAGACAGACAGACAGACAGACAGACAGACAGACAGACAGACAGACAGACAGACAGACAGACAGACAGACAGACAGACAGAGAGACAGACAGAGAGACAGACAGGAGAGAGACAGACAGGTGAGAGACAGACAGGAGAGAGACAGACAGGAGAGAGACAGACAGACAGACAGACAGACAGACAGACAGACAGACAGACAGGAGAGAGACAGAGAGGAGAGAGAAGACAGACAGACAGACAGACAGACAGACAGACAGACAGACAGACAGACAGACAGACAGACAGAGAGACAGACAGACAGGAGAGAGACAGACAGGTGAGAGACAGACAGGAGAGAGACAGACAGGAGAGAGACAGACAGACAGGAGAGAGACAGAGAGGAGAGAGACAGACAGACAGACAGACAGACAGACAGACAGACAGACAGACAGACAGACAGACAGACAGGTGAACAGGATGTCTAACACGTGATTTCTCTTCTTCTCACCTCAGTTTAAAGGCTGCATCATGGAGACAGTGTTTGGGAAGAACACGGAGGACGACTCTAAAGTGTCTACCTCAAAGACTGAGGTGTCCTCAGTGTCTTAACGATGGGACAAAATGACGACTGATTAAAGGATGATTGCTGATAATGTAAATATAATAAAATAAATGAAATGTAAAACACAGTCTCTGATCCATTCGATGTCCAACTTCTCTCAGAAAGACCAACACCTTTATATGTGAAGAAAGACTTTATTGAATCAGAAAATATCTGTATTTACACATCCTCTGACCTCATCACCTGAACTCTGAACGAGACCTGGATATAAACATCCCCAGAGAAGGAAATATTATAAAACATCAAATATCATTATAAATCTATGAATCCACAGCGTTTTTAGTTTGACCAGCTTTAAAAAATAAATGATTGTGTTTGTATTGCGACTGGCCTCTAGAACTCGTCGTGTCGCAGTAACGCCTCCCCGAAGTCCGTCACCTGACTGCCGACGAACACCTCAAACTTACTCAGGATCTCGTCTCTGGTTAGCTTCCCGTCCTGAGACAGCAGGAGTCATGTGGTTAATGAAGGCTGATGATGAGGTGGTAATATAATAATAATATAATAAGGTGAAAGGTACCTGGTTGGCGTCGGATTCGTGCAGAAGGTGCTTGGCCTCGGCCTCAGCGTGGTCGTAGTCCGACGGCAGGATCCAGTCCAGAGTCTCCTCCTGGTCCATCTTCCCATCACCGTTCTTGTCTCTGAACTCTGAGAACTGCTGACGCTCCGACGCCACCCAGTCCGGCTCGTCCTCGCCGTCCTCTGAGGTGAACATGTCTCCTGCACACAGAGACATGTCAGTCAGAGGAAATAAGTCAATAAACCACCTGAGAGACGCCCCCCGTCCTCTGAGGTGAACATATCTCCAACAAAACACACCGTTCAGTCACACCAGAGGCCCTCTGATTGCTGGACGGAGCCACAACAGGAAGTGAACTCAGTAAAGTTTTCCTCACCGATGTACTCCTTCAGGTCGATGAAGCCGTCTCCGTTCTTATCGATGTCCTCCATCGTTTCCTGTGAGCCATCACATGACATCAGTGACATCACACCAGTGACATCATTATGTGACATTACAGCAGTGATATCATATATGTTACATCACCTGCACCACGATGTCCTTCATGTGCTTGTGGTCCTCGGGGTGCAGGAAGGCGGTGAACTCCTTCCTGTCAGCGATCAGGTCTCCGTTGGTGTCGGCGGCTTTGAAGCGCCGCTCGTCCCTCGCCATCATGTGAACGTAATTAAACTCTGTGTCGGTCTGAGGGTCCTCTGTCAGGACCAATCAAAGACCAGGAGCAATCAGAGATCAGGACCAAACAGAGATCAGGACCAATCAGAGATCAGAACCAATCAGAGATCAGGATCAATCAGAGATCAGGACCAACCACAGATCAGGAGCAATCAGAGATCAGGGACCTTCTTTGAGTGTGTGTGTGTGTGTGTGTGTGTGTGTGTGTGTGTGTGTGTGTGTGTGTGTAGGCCTGTCGCGATAAGCAATTAATTTACTATTGTACGATAAATAAAAATGAACTCAATAACTTTTCTGACCTTGATAAATTGCTGTTTACATGCGTGTTTGTTTACATAAGGATGTGACCAGCATTTTAGCCAGGAGCGCTGTGTCTGCCAGCAGGGACGTATACAGACATTTTGGGGGGCGGGTGCTCAAGTGAGAAAAAGGGCACTTCCCATAATCATTTATAAAAAAATGTAAAACAAAAAGTTAAATATAGTTGCACATCTCTGACTCACTGACCAGTTAATTGTAATACCCTCACACTCACTTAGTGTTTAATACTCAACAGAATTCTACAGAATAATCAGCTAACACATTACATTACATTACATTACATTGCATTTAGCTGACGCTTTTGTCCAAAGCGACTTACAATAAGTACATTCGACCAGGAAGACACAACCTTGAAGAAAACAGAATCATATAAGTATATCAGGTTTCATAGAGCCAAACATTTCAAGTGCTACTCAACTGGCTTTAGGTAATCCAGTCCTTTATTAGTATAAAAGTGCTTCGTTAATCGTTCTAACGCTCGAAGTGGAGTCGAAAGAGATGAGTTTTCAGTTTGCGCCGGAAGATGTGCAAGCTATCTGCCATCCTGATGTCAATGGGGAGCTCATTCCACCATCTTGGAGCCAGGATAGCAAACCCACGTGTTTTCGCCGATGGGAACTTGGGTCCCCCTCGCAGCGAGGGCGCAACGAGTCGTTTGGCTGATGCAGAGCGTAGTGCACGCGCTGGGGTGTACGGTTTAACCATGTCCTGGATGTAGGAAGGGCCAGATCCATTCGCAGCACGGTAAGCAAGTACCAGTGTCTTGAAGTGGATTCTAGCAGTTACCGGAAGCCAGTGAAGGGAGCGGAGGAGCGGAGTGGTGTGGGAGAATTTAGGAAGGTTGAAAACCAGACGAGCCGCTGCATTCTGGATGAGCTGCAGAGGTCGAATGGCACATGCAGGTAGACCAGCCAGGAGGGAGTTGCAGTAGTCTAGGCGTGAGATGACGAGAGCCTGGACCAGAACCTGAGTCGCTTTCTGAGTCAGCTGGGGACGTATCTTCCTGATGTTGTAAAGCGTGTATCTGCAGCAGCGGGTTGTAGCAGCGATGTTTGCAGTGAAGGACAGGTTGTTATCTAGGGTCACACCCAGATTCCTTGCAGTCTGAGTCGGGGAAACAACTGAGGTGCCGATGTTGATTGTCAGGTCAAGAGTTGGACAATCTTTTCCCGGAAGGAAGAGCAGCTCAGTCTTGTCAAGGTTGAGCTTGAGGTGGTGAGCAGACATCCACTGAGAGATGTCAGCTAGACAAGCAGAGATGCGTGCGATGACCTGGGTCTCTGAGCGGGGAAAGGACAGAATTAATTGGGTGTCGTCAGCGTAGCAGTGGTAAGAAAAACCATGCGGGCTAATGACTGATCCGAGCGAGTTTGTGTACAAGGAGAAGAGGAGGGGACCAAGAACAGAGCCCTGAGGGACCCCCGTAGTTAATTGACAAGGGTCGGACTCAGACCCTCTCCAAGTCACCCTGTAGGTGCGGTCTTTGAGGTATGAGGTGAGGAGGGAAAGTGCAGAGCCTGAAACTCCAAGTTTTTGGAGAGTGCGAAGGAGGATCTGATGATTCACCGTGTCGAATGCAGCAGACAGGTCAGAACACAGAGACAATGGTCTTCTTTAGTATTCCCAATGCACAAGAGCAGACAACAAACTAGTGAATGAATAGTTATTAAATGAGCAGACAACCATCAACATGATGAAGTTACTGTTTGAGGACATTACAGGCGAAAAGATCGTTTTTTCATGTACTTGTTATTTTGGTCTATTCTGCTTCCA
>NW_022991808.1:160947-253447 GCF_902827175.1 Gymnodraco acuticeps
CCCCCAAAGCCCCTTCCCCCTCCTCCCTCTTGGACCCTCCCAAAGCCCCTTCCCCCTCCTCCCTCTTGGACCCCCCCAAAGACCCTTACCCCTCCTCCCTCTTGGACCCCCCCAAAGACCCTTACCCCTCCTCCCTCTTGGACCCTCCAAAGCCCCTCCCCCCTCCTCACTTCTGTCAAGCGACTTTGTTAACCACTTTGAAAAAAAGGTTGATGATATTCGCTCTTCTTTTTCTGACTCACCTTTACTCACCGCTGGGTCACCAGACCCTCCTTCCACCAACACACTAACCTCCTTTTCCCCTCTCTCTCCAAGTGAGGTTCTTACCCTCATTACCTCTGCCCGCCCTACCACCTGTCCTCTGGACCCTATCCCTTCAAACCTCCTTCAGACTATCGCTCCTGATATTCTACCGTTTCTCACCCATTTCATCAACACTTCTCTAACGGCCCGTCCACACTACAGCTACGACAGCTTCAAAAACGGTTTCCAACGCGTCTGCCCATTCACTTTGAATGGGGTGACGTCACTTTTTGCCGAACTGCATTGTGGGAAGCAGAGCGGAGCTTTCCTGGCGTTTCAGGCTGCAAAAGTTGAGCAATGTTCAACTTTTGAAGCTTCTGAAGCTTTCGGTGGAAGCGTCAGCCAATCAAATCATATGCCAGTACAAGCTCTAGCCAATCAAACCGCTGCTTGTGTGTCAGGGGCGGGAGATTCATGTGATTGGTTGTTGGTCGAGCTTCAGACACGCCCAGCTCCAAGCTTTTTTTGAAGCTGGAGTGTGGACGGGCCGTTACTTCTGGTCACTTTCCAAACAGTCTCAAGGAGGCAAGACTAAACCCTCTCCTAAAGAAACCCACTCTCAACCCGTCTGATGTTATAAACTACAGGCGTGTCTCTCTCCTCCCGTTCCTGTCTAAAACACTTGAACGCGCTGTTTTTAAACAACTCTCCTGTTATCTCAATCAGAACAACCTTCTGGATCCGCACTAGTCTGGTTTCAAGGCAGGTCACTCCACAGAAACTGCCCTCATTGCTGTCTCTGAGGAACTGCACACTGCTAAAGCAGCCTCCCTCTCCTCTGTCATCATCCTGTTGGACCTGTCTGCTGCATTCGACACGGTGAATCATCAGATCCTCCTTCACACTCTCCAAGAACTTGAAGTTTCAGGCTCTGCACTTTCCCTCCTCACCTCATACCTCAAAGACCGTACCTACAGGGTAACTTGGAGAGGGTCCGAGTCCGACCCTTGTCAATTAACTACAGGGGTCCCTCAGGGCTCTGTTCTTGGTCCCCTCCTCTTCTCCTTGTACACAAACTCGCTCGGATCAGTCATTAGCCCGCATGGTTTTTCATACCACTGCTACGCTGACGACACCCAATGAATTCTGTCCTTCCCCCGCTCAGAGACCCAGGTCGTCGCACGCATCTCTGCTTGTCTAGCTGACATCTCTCAGTGGATGTCTGATCATCACCTCAAGCTCAACCTTGACAAGACTGAACTGCTTTTCCTTCCGGGAAAAGATTGTCCCACTCTTGACCTAACAATCAACATCGGCACCTCAGTTGTTTCCCCGACTCAGACTGCAAGGAATCTGGGTGTGACCCTAGATGACAACCTGTCCTTCACTGCAAACATCGCTGCTACAACCCGTTGCTGCAGATACACGCTTTACAACATCAGGAGGATACGTCCCCAGCTGACCCAGAAAGCCACGCAGGTTCTGGTCCAGGCTCTCGTCATCTCACGCCTAGACTACTGCAACTCCCTCCTGGCTGGTCTACCTGCATGTGCCATCCGACCTCTGCAGCTCATCCAGAATGCAGCGGCTCGTCTGGTCTTCAACCTTCCTAAATTCTCCCACACCACGCCGCTCCTCCGCTCCCTCCACTGGCTTCCGGTAACTGCTAGAATCCACTTCAAGACACTGGTACTTGCGCACCATGCTGCGAATGGATCTGGCCCTTCCTACATCCAGGACATGGTTAAACTGTACACCCCAGCACGTGCACTACGCTCTGCATCAGCCAAACGGCTTGCTGCACCCGCACTGCGAAGGGGACCCAAGTTCCCATCAGCAAAAACACGTGGGTTTGCTATCCTGGCTCCAAGATGGTGGAATGAGCTCCCCATTGACATCAGGACGGCAGATAGCTTACACATCTTCCAGACTGAAAACTCATCTCTTTCGACTCCACTTCCAGCGATAGAACTATTAACAAAGCACTTATATACTAATAAAGGGCTGGCTTATCTAAAGCCAGTTGAGTAGCACTTGAAATGTTTGGCTCTATGAAACCTGATGTACTTTATGATTCTATTTTCTTCAAGTTTGTATTTTGTTGGTCGAACGCACTTATTGTACGTCGCTTTGGATAAAAGCGTCAGCTAAATGCAATGTAATGTAATGTGATAGATAGAGAGATGGATAGAGAGATAGAGACAAGCCCGCCTTAACCTGCCATCAGGCCCTGGGGTTTTGTAGGCCCCCCTATTTAAACAACAAATCAAAGTCATTTCCTCGGCAGGCTCTGTGATCGCACTTCTCCACTCTGCTCCACGCGCGCCTGGTCCTCTCCTCCAGATGAGTGACGTATCGGGCCTCCCTCATGTATTGCCGTTGGCTCCCCTCCACGTAGCAAGTCCTCGTTGTCCTCTCCATCTCCTCCAACATCCCTCCTGTCTGTTTTTCCTCTCCCGCTACTCCATCGCCATCAGAACCAGACGGCCTACTTGGCTCCGAGGCCGGCACCGCTGCCGCTCGGTACAGAACTCATCTGTCCTTCCTCCTCATCCTGGCCTACAGGTTTAAAATAACCTGTAAGCTTCGGCATGTTTTGTAATAGCTGCTTGTCTCGAAACTACTTTTCCCTCAACAATTTGAGCGCCACTCTCAAAACTTTTTCTTCTCAAACTTTTTCTCCTAAACAACCTTCATCTGTCACTCGCAATTTGAATAAGTCACATGTGAAACATATTCTCATTCTGATTGGCTGTTAAGTGGTGCCCGCTGACTGTTGTCATCATTTTTGAGAAACATCTCTGGAATCCATCGATCTGATTGATTAGCGGAGCAAATGATCAAAATAGTACGGAGGGAAGATATTTTCGTTTGGATTACTGGTCTGAGGGAAGCTCACGAGTGTGTGTATATGTGTGTGTTTGTGTATTCTTGCGTTTGTGTTTATTGTGTTTCCCGGGGAAAACCCTCAGGAGAAACACCGGCTGTTGTTTTGCCTGCTGTGACGTCAAGTTACTCCGTTCTCCGCTTGTAATTATGCCGAAGCTTCAAAGTTGTATTTATCGTCTGAATTTGCCGAAAAACAAGTTTAATATTCTGAAAGCCAAGACTTTGTTTATTTGAAATCAAAACAAACTGTAACGGACCCTGCCGTGTTATCTATGATTACTACGCCTTACATTCATAATTTCGGCAGAGGGAGGGGAACAGCAGAACAGCAGAGTGGCGAGGGAGAGCTGTCTTCTTCCCTTTACAAGCTTCAAAACTGTATTTATCGTGTGATTTTTGAAATAAAAGTTTCATATTCTGAAAGCCAAGACTTTGTTTATTTAACAAAAAATTGAAAACATCCGAAATACATTTTTTTATTTTTTATTATTGGCTCATGATAGGCCCCTGATCTCCGTAGGCCCCTGGGCTTCAGCCCAGGTCAGCCCGTGCATTAAGGCGGCCCTGGAGAGATGGATAGAGAGATGGATAGATGGATGGAGAGATAGATGGATGGAGAGATAGATGGAGAGATAGAGAGATAGATGGATGGAGAGATGCATAGAGAGATAGATGGATGGATAGATAGAGAGATGGATAGATAGATGGATAGATAGATGGATAGATAGAGCTCTGTTTTCCAGCCTGAGTCTATTTAATTGATTGTTTTGGTTGTGTGTGATTTAATTTTATAATTAAATGTATTTATTTTATATATAATTTATATATTTGAATATTATTTCACGTTTCATTTGTAATGTTGAATGTTCAATAGAAAGTTCTGTTTGAAAGGATGTACTTGAATTATCACTATATATTATCATCATGTCTAAAATGGTCTAACAACGGTGCGACAAAATTATCCTTTATCGCAATCATTTCCAGGAACATGTATCGTCCAACACAATTCATTATCGTGTGTGTGTGTTATGTACCCAGGTAGCTCCCGTAGGTGGTGTTCTTGTACTCCTCCCAGCTGATCTGGTCGTCCTGGTTTAGATCGAAGTCTTTCCACTGCTGATCCACGCTGTCCACAATCTGCCTCCTCTGAGAGATCCGGATCCAGTTCTTCAGCTCCTCCTCAGAGATAAACCCGTCTGTGTTACTGTCCATCTTATCCACCATGATGCTACACCACACACACACACACACACACACACACACACACACACACACACACACACACACACACACACACACACACACACACACACACACACACACACACACACACACACACACACACACACACTCTTATTAGTTATCAGCTGTTGATATTAGACAACATAGCTTCAGGTGTGAAGTGGACAGTCTGATCCGGTTCAACCTGTGTCTGTGTTTGCTCTGAGAAACAGGAAGTGAAATACTAAGGACACATCTGCAGGAAAGAATACAGGTCCACATGTACACGGGTCCACAGGTCCACATGTACACGGCTCCACAGGTCCACATGTACACGGGTCCACATGTACACAGGTACACATGTACATGGGTCCACAGGTCCACATGTACACGCTCCACGGGTCCACATGTACACGGGTCCACATGTACACGGGTCCACATGTACACGGGTCCACATGTACACAGGTACACATGTACATGGGTCCACAGGTCCACATGTACACGCTCCACAGGTCCACATGTACACAGGTATAAAGGTAGACATGTACATGGGTGCACAGGTCCACATGTATAAAGGTAGACAGGTCCACATGTACACAGGTCCACATGTACACGGGTCCACATGTACACGGGTCCACAGGTCCACATGTACACGGCTCCACAGGTCCACATGTACACGGGTCCACATGTACACGGGTCCACAGGTCCACATGTACACGCTCCACGGGTCCACAGGTCCACATGTACACGGGTCCACAGGTCCACATGTACACGCTCCACAGGTACACATGTACACGAGTCCACAGGTCCACAGGTATAAAGTTAGACATGTACACGGGTCCACAGGTCCACATGTACACATGTACACGGGTGCACAGGTCCACATGTACACAGGTATAAAGGTAGACGGGTCCACAGGTCCACATGTACACGGGTCCACAGGTCCACATGTACACAGGTGGTCCACATGTCCACATGTACACAGGTGGTACACGGGTCCACATGTACACAGGTGGTACACGGGTCCACAGGTCCACATGTACACAGGTATAAAGGTAGACATGTACACGGGTACACAGGTCCACATGTACACATATACATATATATATGTATACTGCGAGGGGGACCCAAGTTCCCATCGGCGAAAACACGTGGGTTTGCTGTCCTGGCTCCAGGATGGTGGAATGAGCTCCCCATTGACATCAGGACGGCAGATAGCTTGCACATCTTCCGGCGCAAACTGAAAACTCATCTCTTTCGACTCCACTTCGAGCGATAGAAACTATTAACGAAGCACTTTTATACTAATAAAGGACTGGCTTATCTAAAGCCAGTTGAGTAGCACTTGAAATGTTTGGCTCTATGAAACCTGATGTACTTATATGATTCTGTTTTCTTCAAGTTTGTATTTTGTTGGTCGAACGCACTTATTGTAAGTCGCTTTGGATAAAAGCGTCAGCTAAATGTAATGTAATACACGGGTCCACATGTACACGGGTCCACAGATCCACATGTACACGGGTCCACAGGTGGTACACGGGTCCACAGGTCCACATGTACACAGGTGGTACACAGGTCCACATGTACACGGGTCCACATGTACACAGGTATAAAGGTAGACATGTACACATGTACACAGGTGGTACACAGGTCCACAGGTCCACATGTACACAGGTGGTACACAGGTCCACAGGTCCACATGTACACAGGTGGTACACGGGTCCACAGGTCCACATGTACACATGTCCACATGTACACGGGTCCACAGGTCCACATGTACACAGGTATAAAGGTAGACATGTACACGGGTCCACAGGTCCACATGTACACAGGTATAAAGGTAGACATGTACACGGGTCCACAGGTCCACATGTACACAGGTACACAGGTATAAAGGTAGACATGTACACGGGTGCACGGGTACAGAAAGAACAATTACTATTGTTTACTGTGTGTTTTATCAGAGTATTGTAATATTTGTGCACGCCTCACCCCAGCCGGCGCCGGCTCTCCTCGGCCGGCAGCTGCTCGAAGGCTCTGGCCTCCTCCTCGCCCAGGAAGGCCTCGTGGTCGTAGTCGTAGTTTTTGTTGTCGTCATGCTCCAGACGGCTGAGAGGGTCTTCATCGTGGATCCGACTCTTTCTCTCAGTGGGTTTACTGCTGCCTGACACCACGCACAGCACAAAGCACATCAGCAGTGCCTGGATCATCCTGAAGAACTGATGGAGACAAAGAGACATGGTCACACAGAGACACAGAGAGACAAAAATACATAAATACCGGTTATGACTGAGAATGATGGTCTAACAGCAGAACATAAAAGCTTTCAAAGCAATCACCACCCAACAAAACAAACAATTTACCAACCAACCAATCAAATAACCAATCTCTGCCCTGCATAATATCTTTGACCGCCCACCTTTGTCCTCAGAGCCTAACCCAATATGATATATGTTACTCCCCCCCTGCCATCACAGAAACATGTGTAACACACACACACACACACACACACACACACACACACACACACACACACACACACACACACACACACACCACACACACACACACACACACACACACACAACACACACACAACACACACACACACACACTTAACGGGAAGAAACTCAGCTTTTAGATGATATTAACAATTTTTAGCAAAACGAAACACAAGGGTAATAACAAGGCTCTGAATTAGCCCTGAGCGAAAAAATGCTAACGCACTTAGCACAGAACTCACGGTAAAATACCCTTATTACTTATCGGATCTGCACAAACAAGATATCGATTAGCAAGCTGAGATCCCACAGATTCCAGACATATAAGTATCATTACTGAGCGTTCAGAAGCAAATACTGTACAGACATCACACCACGTAGCTTTAGGTAGCCAAAACGGCAAATAAGTCTTACGTTACTGTTTTCTGATCAAAAGTTCTCTTCAATGGCATCAAAGCGATAAAAACGCTGCTGAAGGTTAATGCAATGTGTCACTTTGAAATGATAATAATAATATTAATAATAATCCATCTTCATATTTATGTCAATAACGGAGATTTCATATTAGCTGCTATGAGAGTGTATGACAGCTTCCGGTTCCAGGGCATTCTGGCTACGCATCACTCTCACTCCTCAATAGAGAGGCGAAGTCCCTCCCCTTCCGGTGGAGCTCCATGGGACCTTATTTCGAAAAAATAATGTATTGAAGTCAATGGAGAGAGAAAGATTATCTTTGGATCCTGTTTGAATTGTGCCACGAATTATACATCAATTTAAAAGATAATTTTGCCAGTCAAAAAAACCCTCTCACCCTCACTATCACCCTCTCACACCCTCACTATCACCCTCACTATCACCCTCTCACCCTCACACCCTCACTATCACCCTCACTATCACCCTCTCACCCTCTCACCATCACTATCACCCTCACTACCACCCTCTCACCCTCACTATCACCCTCACACCCATCACTATCACCCTCTCACCCTCTCACCATCACTATCACCCTCACTATCACCCTCTCACATCACCCCTCACCAATCACCAATCACCCATCACACATCACCCATCACCCTCTCACCCTCTCACCAATCACCTAAAAAAAATCACCCTCACTATCACCCTCTCACCCTCTCACCATCACTATCACCCTCTCACCCTCTCACCCTCTCACCATCATCTATCACCCAGCTCAAATCACCCTCCTCACTCTCACCTATCACTATCACCCTCCTCACCCTCAATATCAACCCACCTCTTCACCCTCACTATCAACCCTCACCCTCTCACTATCACCCTCACTATCACCCCTCCTCACCTCCTCGACCATCACTATCACCATCACTATCACCCTCACTATCACCCTCTCACCCTCACTATCACCCTCACACCATCACTATCACCCTCTCACCCTCTCACCATCACTATCACCCTCACTATCACCCTCTCACCCTCACTATCACCCTCTCACCATCACCCTATCACCCTCACTATCACCCTCTCACCCTCACTATCACCCTCACACCATCACAATCACCCTCTCACCCTCTCACCATTACTATCACCCTCACTATCACCCTCTCACCCTCTCACCATCACTATCACCCTCTCACCATCACTATCACCCTCTCACCCTCTCACCATCACTATCACCCTCTCACCCTCACGATCACCCTCACTATCACCCTCACTATCACCCTCTCACCATCACTATCACCCTCTCACCCTCACGATCACCCTCACTATCACTCACTATCACCCTCACTATCACCCTCTCACCATCACTATCACCCTCTCACCATCACTATCACCCCTCTCACCATCACTATCACCCTCTCACCATCACGATAACGCTCACTATCACCCTCACTATCACCCTCATCACCCTCTCACCATCACTATCACCCTCTCACCCTCACTATCACCCTCACTATCACCCTCTCACCATCACTATCACCCTCTCACCCTCACTATCACCCTCACTATCACCCTCTCACCATCACTATCACCCTCTCACCCTCACTATCACCCTCACTATCACCCTCACTATCACCCTCACTATCACCCTCTCACCCTCACTATCACCCTCTCCTAATCCTCACTATCACCCTCTCACCCTCTCACCATTACTATCACCCTCACTATCACCCTCTCACCCTCTCACCATCCTATCACCCTCTCACCATCACTATCACCCTCTCACCCTCTCACCATCACTATCACCCTCTCACCCTCACTATCACCCTCACCATCACTATCACCCTCTCACCCTCACTATCACCCTCACTATCACCCTCACTATCACCCTCTCATCACCCTCTCACCCTCACTATCACCCTCTAATCCTCACTATCACCCTCTCACCCCTCTCACCATTACTATCACCCTCACTATCACCCTCTCACCTTCTCACCCTCTCACCATCACTATCACCCTCTCACCATCACTATCACCCTCTCACCCTCTCACCCTCTCACCATCACTATCACCCTCTCACCCTCACGATCCCCCTCACTATCACCCCCTATCACCTCACTATCACCCTCTCACCATCACTATCACCCTCTCACCCTCACGATCACCCTCACTATCACCCTCACTATCACCCTCTCACCATCACTATCACCCTCTCACCATCACTATCACCCTCTCACCATCACTATCACCCTCTCACCATCACTATCACCCTCTCACCATCACGATAACGCTCACTATCACCCTCACTATCACCCTCTCACCATCACTATCACCCTCTCACCCTCACTATCACCCCTCACCATCACTATCACCCTCTCACCCTCACTATCACCCTCACTATCACACCATCACCCTCACTATCACCCTCACTATCACCCCTCTCACCCTCACTATCACCCTCTAATCCTCACTATCACCCTCACTATCACCCTCTCACCCTCTCACCATCACTATCACCCTCTCACCCTCACTATCACCATCACTATCACCCTCTCACCCTCACTATCACCCTCTCACTCTCACTATCACCCTCACTATCACCCTCTCACCATCACTATCACCCTCTCACCCTCACTATCACCCTCACTATCACCCTCTCACCCTCACTATCACCCTCTCACCCCTCACTATCACCCTCTCACCCTCACTATCACCCTCTCACCCTCACTATCACCCTCACTATCACCCTCTCACCATCACTATCACCCTCTCACCCTCACTATCACCCTCTCACCCTCACTATCACCCTCACTATCACCCTCACTATCACCCTCTCACCCTCACTATCACCCTCTCACCATCACTATCACCCTCACTATCACCCTCACTATCACCCTCTCACCATCATTATCACCCTCACTATCACCCTCTCACCATCATTATCACCCTCACTATCACCCTCTCACCATCATTATCACCCTCACTATCACCCTCACTATCACCCTCACTATCACCCTCTCACCCTCTCACCCTCACTATCACCCTCTCACCATCATTATCACCCTCACTATCACCCTCTCACCATCATTATCACCCTCACTATCACCCTCTCACCATCATTATCACCCTCCCTATCACCCTCACTATCACCCTCTCACCATCACTATCACCCTCTCACCCCTCACTATCACCCTCTCACCCTCACTATCACCCTCTCACCATCACCCTCACCCTCTCACCCTCACTATCACCACAATGAAACACGTCCAGAAGAACGTCATGCAGAGCTGCCTTCCTTTGATTCTCTCTGAACTGCCTGGTCTTTTTAATGTTTAATATCAACCATTAGTGCAGATAGCGTGAAGTAGAACAGATCGCAGATGCTAATGTAGCGATAGCATTTCTCCCCCGGGCTTAAATGGTGTATTATAGAATGATCACACCGGTGACAGTACTCTTCAAAGGGTTCACGAAATATGACTACTACTCTATTGTTTAACATGTTGGGTTACTTAATGTCACTTCATGTTAAGGCTAATAAAAATGACAAGGCTGTCATGCCAACTAACTTGCTAGCTACTAGCTAGGTAGCTAACTTGATCCAGCCACTCCTGGTCCTTTGATCAGACAGGAAGCGAAAGAACGAGCAAGACCCATTGCTGGTATGATAACAGCCTGGTACTAAACACACAGGCATCTTGTTAAAGTTATCTTATCTTAGCCAGCGCCATATAGATAGATTATATCTATATGGCGCTGATCTTAGCTATCTCTTAGTGGAGGAAAACAGTTGTGACATCACCTGGGATTTGTAGTCTTTCTAGTTGCGTATTTTTCATACTCTTATATTTCAACAGTTTTAAGATAAACTGTGACTTTTTTGACATGGAAATGATTTTTTAAGATTGACAAACATCATATGTGTAATTCATGGCACAATTCAAACGGGATCGAAATATAAGTTTTCTCTCTCCATTGACTTCAATACATAATTGTTTCCGAAATAAGGTCCCATGGACCGGAAGTAGATGGGCGTGACTTGTCAATCTTAAAACATTTCCATGTCAAAAAAGTCACAGTTAGTCGTAAAACTGTTGAAATATAAGACTATGAAAAATACGCAACAAAGATTACAAATGTATAATGTACTCTGATCAATAGGAGACAGATGTTAAGTTATAAATCAAGGGTTTTTATTATTATTTACAGCAGGGGTGGGGAACCGTTTTCCTTTCAATGTTTACAACATCCTCCGAGGGCCGTACAAATGATTGAACTCAACCTCTGCTTGAAAAAACTAAAATCACAGCCCATTCATTTGGCCTTTCTTTTATGCTGTGCAAAGAACAAGCAACCTCTGAATCCAGATATCTGACCATGACTCGCGCATGCATGCATGTGCACGGTGTGGCATGCATGCACGTGCACGGTGTGGCATGACCACCAAAACAGAAAGATATGGACACAAGATGTGTGCAAATGTATTTAGTATCCTATCCTTGTGAACATGATTTAGGTGGAGGGGGTCCTCACCTCCTCTAGGGGGTCCGGGGGCATGCTCCCCCGGGAAGACTTTTTTTTTAAATGATGAAGTTAAAAGCATCAATCTCGTGCACTGAGAGCCATTTGAAACAGAACTGTAAGCAGATTCTTCTTTTTGGATATTTTCAAATCACTCCCCTTTTAAACTCTATTCTTGTTATTTTTAACAACTTTTTTGTTTCTGTCATATAGTATTTTATACCTGTTTTTCATTTGGTCTCATTAATAACTAAATGATCATATCAAGGTGTGCCTTAATCTCACTGAGCTGAGGTTATTTGAGCCTCTCAGGAGAGAGCTCTCTTCCACCTGGTTGTAGAAAAGCTCTTTAAATTCGTTAGCATAGCTAGCTAACCAGATGCTAACAACAGATCGCCACTGTGCTTACAACTACAGACACAGCCACGCAAACACTGTGGTGTGTAGGGCTGTGCGATTATGGCAAAAATCATAATCACGATTATTTGGTCAATAATTGATATCACGATTATTTTGACGATTATTCATTGACCATTTATTGAACTTTAAAACAAATAATATTTTACCAATAACAAGATCAATAATATGTTGGAGCGCACTTCCAAAACCATACTAAACATATATTAATATGATAAATAAAAATAAATTAGACCAAAATAAATGGAAATCAAACATGTTGCAGTGCCTGTCACAACCTACTGAAAACTCCTTAACATATAGCCAACATTTTGGTAAAACATATTCAACATATTCCACTCAGTTAAACGTTGAAAGGGCTGGCCAACCGTCATGGTCCAGAAGTAACAGGAAATAAATGTTGAACTACAATTTAAGACCAAATAAAAATGTTTAGGCCACCATGGCAAATGCTGGTAGGGCTGCTCATGTCATCTCTTAAAGATTGTTCGCAAGAAACACCAGCCTGTTTACATGGTCTGGTTTCAGAGATGAGCGCAGGCAGGTGACAATATTGCCTCCTGTACTGAAGACCCTATCTGAAGAGGAACTTGTGGCAGTGCTGCCACATATGACACAGGACAAAAAGAAAAGACTCTGAAGAACCCTTTCTTTGCCATTATATAAAAATAGTGTTGCTACAAAAGTATAAATTAGGCTTCCTAATAAGACAACTCAGATCTGAAGCTACACAGTAATCTGCTGCAGCAACAGTGCAATAAAAAAGACAACATTAATAGAATCAAACCCATTTTTTGTTGCATTTTATTAGAGTATAAAAAGAAATGCCTTTAAAATAGGATGCAAGCAACACTAGTTTCTGAACTGATAGACTATAATCAATTTAAACAGAACTTAATGTTTGCATTCTTATACCATTTTGTACAATAATTATCATGAATACATTCAAACAAACTAAAACTTACAGCAGATTAATAACGGTATCTAAATTGAGTTTTTATTATATCAAAAACCTGTTGAAATGCTGCTGTTATTTTTACTGTCCCACAAAAGCGCGTCGCAGCCTCCAGGAATGCTTCTTTCACAACTTCGCCGTCTTTGAAAGACTTCATGTGTTTCGCTAGAACACTGACTTTCAGGCCCCTCCCCTTTTGGAGCGTAGGTAGGGCAGAATTAGGAGGGAATTCCGTCTCGTAGCGTTTTGTGGCACTGTTTTGAAATGCCGCTCCTAAAGTTAACCCTTCTTCGATAAAGCCACGCTCGCATTGCAGATGAGACAGATGGACTTTGAATTGGAATAGATACAAAAATAATCATCCTCCACTTGGAGTTGAAAATTAATATATTTGGGCTTTTTTGCGTTCTGCCATAATTGCGGTCTGTGGGTGGTGCGGGACTAGAAAAGCTTCTTTAAATTCGTTAGCATAGCTAGCTACACAGATGCTAACAACAGAATCGCCACTGTGCTTACAACTACAGACACAGCACGCAAACACTGTGGTGTGTAGGGCTGTGCGATTATGGCAAAATCATAATCACGATTATTTGGTCAATAATTGATATCACGATTATTTTGACGATTATTCATTGGACCATTTATTGAACTTTAAAACAAATAATATTTTACAATAAACAAGATCAATAAATATGTTGGAGCGCACTTCCAAAACCATACTAAACATATATTAATATGATAAATAAAAATAAATTTAGACCAAAATAAATGAAATCAAACATGTTGCAGTGCACTGTCACAACCTACTGAAAACTCCTTAACATATAGGCCAACATTTTGGTAAAACATATTCAACATATTCCACTCAGTTAAACGTTGAAGGATTGGCCAACCGTCTCATGGTCCAGAAGTAAATAACAGAAATAAATGTTGAACTTACACAATTTAAGACCAAATAACAAATGTTTAGGCCACCATGGGCAAATGCTGGTAGGGCTGCTCATGTCATCTCTTAAAGACTTGTTCGCAGAAGAACACCAGCTGTTTACCATGGTGGTTTCAGAGATTGAGCGCAGGCAGGTGACAATCATTGCCTCCTGTTACTGAAGACCCTATCTGAAGAGGAACTTGTGGCAGTGCTGCCACCATATGACATCAGTGACCTAAAAGAAAAGACTCTGAAGAATACCCTTTCTTTGCCATTATATAAAATAGTGTGTGCCCTACAAAGTATAAATTAGGCTTTGCCTACTTAAGGACAATCTCAGATCTGAAGCGTACACAAGTAATTCGCTGCTAGCAATCTCAGTGCATATAAACAAGACAACATTATATGATATCAACGCCATCTTTTTTTTGTTGCATTTTATTAGAGTATAAAAAGAATATGCCTTTTTTTTACAATAGGATGCACAGGCAACACTAGTTTCTTGAACTGATAGACCTAGTAATCATATTTAAAACAGAACTTAATGTTTTTGCATTCTTATACCATATTTGTACAATAATTATCATGAATACATTCAAACAAACTAAAACTTACAGCAGATTAATAACGGTATCTAAATTGAGTTTTTATTATATCAAAACCTGTTGAAATGGCTGCTGTTATTTTACTGTCCCACAAAAGCGCGTCGCAGCCTCCAGGAATGCTTCTTTCACAACTTCGCCGTCTTTGAAAGACTTCATGTGTTTCGCTAGAACACTGACTTTCAGGCCCCTCCCCTTTTGGAGCGTAGGGCAGAATTAGGAGGGAATTCCGTCTCGTAGCGTTTGTGCACTGTTTTGAAATGCCGCTCCTAAATTACCCTTCTTCGATAAAGCCACGCTCGCATTGCAGATGAGACAGATGGACTTTGAATTGGAATAGATACAAAAATAATCATCCTCCCACTTGGAGTGAAAATTATATATTTTGGGCTTTTTTGCTTCTGCCATAATTGCGGTCTTGTGTGTGTGCGGACTGTCACTCCTGTTGACCATCCATGCTGTTGACACGGACAACGTCAGCGAACTAGTGCACTGCTCACCAGCCACGCCCGGACACATGGGGTGAGGCCGGCCAATCACAAAGCTTTGATGCGTTCAAGTGCATTATTCTGGCACGGGAACATTATGTTATAGGACATTAACGATAAAACAGAATATTGTTGTTCTATTTTTAGACACATCTCGCGATCGACTGGGAATCTCCCCACGACCCTTCTTTTTAACGAGTTGCTGCTCTTGTTCTGACATCTTCGCTCGCGCTGAACACTCACAACACATGTCACTCCCACGTGGCCGAGTGGGCTTTTAGGGAGGGGCGAAAGCGCACCCAGCAAAATAATCGTATTTTGTCAATTATGCTGTTTTCATAATCGTCGCAAACCATAATCGTAATCGCGATTAAAATACGATTAATTGCACAGCCCTAGTGGTGTGTACGGCTCCTTATGGGTACTGCAATATCTGAAGAGCTGGAGCGGCGTTCCGGTGCTCTCTGTCAGCACTCTAGTCCAGGGGTTCCCAAACTTTGCCATGCCAAGGACCCCCATATAGCATTATCCTCTGGCGGCGACCCCCCTGTTTTAAAAAAAATGATGTGTACAAGTGCCTCGCGATGGAGCATGCAGTGTGTTGCCACTACATTTGGGGCCTTCTGCTTTATCAAAGCTGTCACTCCGCTTTCTTTCCCTGTCACAGCCCCACTGCCCCATCTGAACACACACCCACACAACAAGACCAGTCAAGTCCGTTTGAGATGATGTACTCCTCATCTAAAACTTGGAAAATGTCTCTTCATGTGGTCCTACCTTCCAGTGCTTTGTAAAATAATATTTCCTCAACAAAGTTGTCTTCTGAAATAAATCTGATGTATGCAAGCAATTCTGCGACATTTGCTACATCCGTGCTCTCATCCAGCTGCAGAGCGAAACATTCACTAGCTCTCACTTGCTCCAAAAGCTGAGCAGATTTTCACTCTCAGTAGCGGCAGCTCGATTCTGATTGGCTTGAAGGGTGTCCGTGTGATTCAAAAACAAAAATATTAAAAGATTGGCATCAAAGGACACATAGATTGATTAATATACAGTTATTAATAACATCTAAAAAAAGTAAACATTTGTTTGTTTTTTTTTAAATAAAAAATTCTGTTTCCCTCAAACTTTTCGTGACCCCCCTGGTGCCCCCTGGCGGCCCCCTGGGGGGTCGGGGCCCCCACTTTGAAAAACACTGCTCTAGTCTACACTCCTTTCAGACGAGACATATACATATACCACGTGAAGACACGTTACGCTCATAAAACAGGCACTCGCTTGTTTAATTATTTTGCGGTCTAGATGTATTCTTCTTTTTTGAAGTGAGAAGTTGTCCGCCTGACGGACGGACGGACGGACCCCCCCCCCCCCCCCCCCAGGGCCGGCCCTGACCAATTTGCTGCCCTAGGCAAGATTTTAGCCGGCGCCCCCCCCCCCCCCCCAACAAATGCAGACACTTACTATGACTCGCGCATGCACGGTTGTGGCATGACCACCAAAACAGAAAGACTGTAACTGTATTTAGTTTCCTATCCATTTGAACATGATTTAAGTGGGGGGGGGGGGACCTAACCTCCTCTAGGGGGGTCTGGGGGCATGCACCCCCGGGAAGACTTTTTTTTTTAATATTGAAGTTAAAAGCATCAATCTGGTGCACTTTGAGAGCAACATTAGGAGATCTATGGAAACATCTCTCGATATGAAACAGAACTGTAAGCAGATTTTCTTTTTCTTTATGGATATTTTACAAATCACTCTCCTTTCAAACTGTATTCTTGTTTATTAATAACTACTTTTTTGTACTGTCAGTATTTTATACCTGTTTTTCACCTATTCTCTTATTTTTTTATAACTATAATGATCATATCAAGGTGTGCCTTTACCTCACTGAGCTGAGGTTCAGAGCCGCTCAGTCTTTCAGGAGAGAGCTCTCTAAAGCTCTCCCCCCGCGGCCGCCTACACAGTAAATTCCAATGTTAATAAAAGCACACAGAAGCTGTGTACGTTTTTTAGGAGTTTGATTTATTTTAAATTAACACAAATACAAAATTAAAACCTATAATTGCACACTAAAACCATTATTTCAAAAAAAGAACAATTTCACATAAACCTCTGGTTTTTACTGGGGCTGGGGCAGTTCAACTTGATTGGGGGGGGGGGGGGGGGGGGGGGGGGTGTGTGCCATAGTTTATGGGCGCTGTACGCAATATAGGCGTAGTTCTGTTACTATAAGATAACAAGATGTACTTTGTTGATCCAAAATCGGGAAATTGTGTTGTTATGAAATAAAAAAAAAATATATATATCTTTTTATTTCTAACTTTTTTTTTCTTTTTCCCCCCCAATCTTCTGCGCCCCCTATGGGTTGATGCGCCCTTAGCATTCGCCTATACTGCCTATGCTGAGGGCCGGCCCTGCCCCCCCACCTCAAAACGAAAACTCTTCGGTTCTCCACGAATTACACAAGTCACCCAAATCAGCGTTAAAAAAGCGGGAGGCGCCGAAAAGCGACTAATTTGCATCACTGTGACAAACATCATATGTGTAATTCGTGGCACAATTCAAACGGGATCGAAAGAAAATCTTTCTCGCTCCATTGACTTCGATACATAATTTTTCCGACATAAGGTCCCATGGAGCTCCCCCGGAAGGGGAGGGACTTCGTCACTCTATGCCTATGGTAACGTGTAGATGGATTTAGGAACTTCCCCTCGATTATATTGGCTCTAACGGTTTAAAAGAGATGTCAATCATCAAAATCGACCGATGGGTTCCAGAGATATAGAAAATCCACCCAAATGACCCCAGAAGTGTTTTTTTTTTCTAAACCTCTCTAAAAATGTCAAATTTAACTTGTTTTGCATCAATCTTGATACAGGGTACTAATTATATGTTATAGTTTAGATTCCTAAAGCTTTTAGTCTACTAACCCATCATTCAAGGGTGATTTTCACTAAGTAATGGTTTATTTTTGGACGGACACTATAATTTACAGTTTTTTTACTATGTTCAATCTGAATTCACTTTAAAAATAAAAACATCTATATTGATTCGGACTTTTCTACATCCAGCTCACAGGTTTATCATTACTTTGAGAATAAAGATTATTAATGTAACCCTTTTAGAAGGGAAGATATGGTCATTTGTTCTGGGAATGTCATTTTCGCTTAATTAAATAAAAGTCAACTCTAAATGAAAGTCTGTTTATTGTCCATCAGATGGACACTAACTGCAGATTTAGCATTTACACTAACACGTGTTCTGTTTTCTAACCCTTCCAAAGTAAATGCAAGCATCTCTTAACACAGAAGTCTGCAGGACTAAATATGAATACATTTAAACATATCCATCCGTCTCTTACCTGTGTGTGTCACGCAGCTTCCACCTGTGTGTGCGCGCGTGTGTGTCTGTCTGTTCGCGCGCGCGCGCGTGTGTGTGTGTATTATTTCCTCCGTGTTTTTCAGCGGCTCCCTCTCCTCCCCTATCCGACCGTCCCTCTCTTTTTCCGGGTTGTCCTCCTGCAGCTTACACATGTCTCCTGGAACATTTCTCCAGCTCTCATTGGTCCACTTATGCGGATGACGTCAATGGGCTCGGTCATCGCACTCGCTTCTGATTGGCTGCTGGTTTAGTCTGGACCAATGGCAGCTCCGTGCGAGAGAGATAGCGGAGAGGGGGGTCCTGCTGCCACGTCCGCACGTAAACATACGCGCGCGCACACACACACACACACACACACACACACACACACACACACACACACACACACACACACACACACACACACACACACACACACACACACACACACACACACACACACACACACACACACACACACACACACACACACACACACACACACTGAAGCGGGACGTTGAGGGAGTTTACGGAGCAGATGAAAAGACACAGAAAGACAGAAGCACAATTAGAACAAGTATATTTAGGTGATTTTTTGTACGGTGTCAAGAGGAAGTAAGGTCCCCTGGTCTGTCCCCAGGCAGGCATTCGGTGTGATCACCAGAGCCATATGAGGCCGGAGGGCTTTCCCTTCCTTCCAGCTGTCAGATTGTAAACAAAGTCACGTGACAGACCACATACGACGGCCCATTCCCAAACCGCCCCCTACACCCTACCCAGGGCAGGCCCTTCCCACTGGCGAACTAGGCGGTCGCCTAGGGCGCCAGATCTGGAGGGGCGCTGCGCTGGGAGAAAAAAATAAATAATAAAAAAAATAAAAAAGTTTTATTCTGCCTAATTGTATGCCCTTGATGTAATACGTTTACATTAATAATTGAATGAAGTAAACACCCTTTGCACCCCTGGCCGGCGGAAACATTTAGCATTTGCCCTGTACGATGGGCGCTGTAACTGTAAGTGATGAAAGGGGGGGATGGTCGCTTATCTGGCGCCCACGGGCCGCGACTCACAGCCAAAGTGACGCGGCAGCTCCAGCTGAAAGTGTCAGAGATTGCAACGATGCAACAGCAAGAGGCAAACAATTAGAATTATGAAAAGGTCCAAGCCTTCAGGGGCAACGGGAAGGAAACGGAAAAAAGAACAGGAGGAATCGAAAGTCAAAGACAGAGGTACGTCGGCTTGTGTAAAAAAGAAAAAAGTCAGTATGTACTGTACCGTTAGACATTTTATTTTTAGCTAGCTAGCTAAGGAGGTAGCCTGCCCATGATACAGCTTTGATGCCATGCTAGCCGCGAGCCTCTGATACAGAATGATAAATACAAATGATTTAAAGTTTGTATTTATGTGTTAACTTATTATTCTTATATAATCTTTTTGTAAATAATATACTACTTTTCTATTGTGATGGCTGTAAATTGATCCTCCAATAGTGTTTAATTTGTCAGATAGTTTATTTTCACGGTCAACTTGTGTGTAGGCCTATATATATATATTTTTTTTCTGTTTATTTTCTATTATATTTTAGAATTTGTTTATTTTCTGCTCTTTTTAATGTCTAATTATTGTGCAATGCTTTGTTTTATATGCTTCTGTAACGAAATAATGTGAATGTTAGCCAGAAGAAAGCTATCTGGATAACTGCTCTTTTGTATAAAGTGAGGCTGACCAACCAATATGGGCATGTGTTATTATTTACATTACATGTAATTTGTTAGACGCTTTTATCCAAAGTGACTTCCATACATTCAGTACTGTGGACAATCCCCACAGGAGCAATTTGGGGTGAAGGGTCTCAGGGACACAACGACATGCTGACTGCAGTGGGACTCGAACTTGCTACCCCCTGATTCAAAGTCCAGACCCATCTTTTATATAGGCTAGTTGTGAACTTGCATACAGCTGAGGCAGATTGCAGCAGTTATTTTTGCCTGACTGTATATACATGTTTTTGTTTGTTATGTGCTAATATCTACCCTATCATTGTCCAGCTGCACTTGAGAAATACCTCAAAAAGCCCCCAGTTGCTGGAGAAGGAACATCTGATCTCCCATGTACATCACACTCTGAAGAATGTAAGTTTTGCCAAACATTTATGGTCTCTGTGTAATTGTTAATACACTACTTTTTGTCATTATTATTATTGTTATTATTATGATAAATAATGAAAACTGAAGCATGAATAACTTCTTTGCATGTTTGGATTGCCTGCCTGCAGGTGAAGGAATAACGAGCACAGTATGTGAGTCCACCATTGCAGTCCCTTCAGATCCTGCTGACTGCCCAGGCCCATCTGAGTCCACCATTGCAGCCCCCTCAGATCCTGCTGACTGCCCAGGCCCATCTGAGTCCACCATTGCAGCCCCCTCAGATCCTGCTGACTGCCCAGGCCCATCTGAGTCCACCATTGCAGCCCCCTCAGATCCTGCTGACTGCCCCGGCCCATCTGAGTCCACCATTGCAGCCCCCTCAGATCCTGCTGACTGCCCAGGCCCATCTGAGTCCACCATTGCAGCCCCCTCAGATCCTGCTGACTGCCCAGGCCCATCTGAGTCCACCATTGCAGTCCCCTCAGATCCTGCTGACTGCCCAGGCCCATCTGAGTCCACCATTGCAGCCCCCTCAGATCCTGCTGACTGCCCAGGCCCATCTGAGTCCACCATTGCAGCCCCCTCAGATCCTGCTGACTGCCCAGGCCCATCTGAGTCCAACATTGCAGTCCCCTCAGATCCTGCTGACTGCCCAGGCCCATCTGAGTCCACCATTGCAGCCCCCTCAGATCCTGCTGACTGCCCAGGCCCATCTGAGTCCACCATTGCAGCCCCCTCAGATCCTGCTGACTGCCCAGGCCCATCTGAGTCCACCATTGCAGCCCCCTCAGATCCTGCTGACTGCCCAGGCCCATCTGAGTCCAATATTGCAGTCCCCTCAGATCCTGCTGACTGCCCAGGCCCATCTGAGTCCAACATTGCAGTCCCCTCAGATCCTGCTGACTGCCCAGGCCCATCTGAGTCCAACATTGCAGTCCCCTCAGATCCTGCTGACTGGCCAGCGACTGTGATACAGTGAGAAAAGCCATGTGAACATCACATTGAAATCATGGTCTGATACCAGATGGGAGAGTCGGATCAACAGCATAGAGGCTGTAACGGAGCGTCCACACTACAGCTTCAAAAAAAGCTTGGAGCTGGGCGTGTCTGAAGCTTGGGGATTTTATTCAAGCAACGCGACCAACAACCAATCACATGAATCTCCCGCCCCCGACATACAAAGCAAAAACCCCCGGGGATTTTATGGGAGCAATATATATATATATATATATATATATATATATATAAACTCCCCAAACAGGTGAAAACCTACCAGTTTCACCCACTGTCTCTGCCACCTCCCTCCATGCCTGGTTCCTCCGGTTTGTATCCCAGTAGGTGAAGAGGGCCTGGTCATATAAAACCGGGTGATTGCTACGGCAATAATCAGTTTCTCCTCCATCTTTTTTTGAAATTGAGAAATGAACGGCGGGATATCTCTCCCAGCTTAGACGCGGTTTGATTGGCTACGGCTTGAGCTGTCAGATTTTCCGAAACGGGATTTGATTGGCTGGCGCTGGCTACTCCGGCGTCTCCGGCAGGGCTCGCAATTAACGATGTCCCGATGTCCCGGGGACCATAACAATTCATACTGGGACACAAATCTATTTTGTCTGGGACTATTTCGGGACAGTGAAAAAAAAATTAAAAGTAAACTTCAAAATGGGTGTTATTTGCAAAGTCATGGGCTGTCAAATCATAGAATGCATTCTACGTCATCCACTCTGCTGCTGACTGCTGCTAGACTCGCGCCAATGCAACGGTCACGACAGTTAAAAAAAGTAGAAAGAAATGCTGAGGTGGTTGATGCAAGCCCCAATTCTGCCGACTCCCGAAACGAAAACATCCCAAGTCCTGGTCATGATGCATCGTCTTCCACTGTGGTAAGTTAGTTGTCTTAAGTGTCAATGTTAGCTAGCGCTAGCTAGCACTAACTAACGCTAGCAACTGAAGTGTGCCTTACAATGCATACAAACGTCCTAAAATGCGGTGTCACGTTCTTTTGAAGTTTGTGAAAATGATGTGAAATACAGTTGATCAGAATAAGAGGTGTAGCCGATCATTTTTGTATTTTCTTTGTCAGCCAGTCACTGACCAGGCTAGAATCTTTAGCTGCAAAAACGTAAGGCATTTAGCCAATCATTTAGCTTTTCATCTTTTTTTAGTGTTTTAGTTTTTTTGGGTCAAGAACGTCAGTCAGATTGGGTGACGATTAGAAAGGGGGTCGCAAGGTAATTTTAGTTTGTCGAGAATCAACTCTGGTATGAGAATAATGTGTCATGTTAAGAGAGAGTAATGTTCCAGTTGTTTTTGTGCCTGGGGGGGGGGGGTGAGTGAATGAGTGAGAGCAAGATGATTGACATTCATGAATGAAGATAGAAGATCAATTTATATTCCTATAGTACTACTGACTTGTGAGGATAACTTGTAATTAGAACTGAAAACAGATACATTCATTAAACTGTATTATGGAACTTCTGTTTTTTTATTATCATTCATACCACTTTTATTGCCAGATGGAGGGTTCCGATCATAAAACACAGAGACCATACAGCCATACCATATTGAATTGAAAAATACAAATCAGAATTCTTCAATGTTGACATGACAATGATAAATTAGTCTGGATATTGAGAAACAATAGAAAAACATGTCTTAAAACAACTCTCTTCCCTTCTACTCTAGGAGAGGCAACAGATCAGACTAATATTCATATGTTTAAAAGAACAAGTATTTTAAACTTACATGGTGGACCAGAGTCTATGGTGTGATGATTAAGTGACAAAAAAGTATCAAATTATATGTATTCTGCATAATTGGGGGGGGCGACGATACAAATTTAAATTTGGGACACTGCTGGTTATATCCGGGACAATACAAAGTAGAATTCGGGACAGTTGTGGGACACTGAGGAAAAAAGATAATTTCGAGCCCTGGTCTCCGGCGGAGACGGACCGCTATGCTACCCAGAATTCAGTTCGGCGAAAAAGCGAGGCAACGTGACGTCATCCCATTCAAAGTGAATGGGCAGATTGAAGCTGTCGACGCTGTCGACGCTGTAGTGTGGACGGGCCGTAAGGTATCAGGCTGCAGAAGTCAGAGATGCACTTCTAGAGGTGAGGGATAAAGCCACAGATGGAGTTGTAAAAATTGAGGCACAATCTTTGGCTGAAGAGGTTGGATCATACCGCTTTGCAATATGCACTGTGGTATGGTATGACATCCTGACCAACATCAAACATGTCAGCAAAATGTTGCAATCAGTGTCAATGAAGCTGGATATTGCTGTTGACCTCCTGAGAAAAACAGAAGTTTCTTTGGTCAGCTACAGAAGCAATGGATTTGCTTCTGCCCAAGCATCTGCCAAAAGACATCTGTGGCCAAATGAATGTGGAAGCTGTTCTCAAGCAGAAGAGGCTGAGAACAAGCTAGAGACAGTTCTCCTATGAGTCCTGGAGGAGCAAGTGAGTGATGCACTAAAGAAACTCAAAGTTTCTTTTTTCAATATGGTGGTGAATGTTTCCATTGCATCACCGCAGGAGAGATTCAAGGCCTTGGGTGAAGTAGAGGAAAAGTTTGGGGTGCTACTCAACTTCCCTGACCTGCCAAAGGAAGATCTGACGAAGCAGTGTGAAACACTCAGCAACACCCTGAGCTGGGGTGGACAGTCAGACCTGGATGAGAGGGAACTTGCACTGGAGATGCAGAATTTCCCAGCTTTGCCAAAAGCCAACATGACCACCCTGGAACTTCTGACTTTCCTACAGGAGAAGAAAATGAACGAAGTGTATCCAAATATGTGGGTGGCCCTCAGGATCACTGTCATTATTCCAGTGACAGTTGCTGCTGGGGAGCTTCTCCAAATTGAAGCTCATTAAAACATACCTGAGGTCGTCAATGGCTCAAGAACGCCTCAATGGATTAGCTTTAATAAGCATCAATCGCGAGGTTTCGGGGCAAATATCATTTGTCGATACAATAAATGAATTTGCAGCAAGGAAGTCCAGACGTGTCCGACTTTAAGGATGTGGACTAATTAAAGGACACAATAACATAGCAGAGACGTGTTGTTCTGATTGCCTGTTTCATTTGATTCATAGTGTGTGTAATGTTGTTCATTATCTTAATTTATTTGCAATAACCTCAGTTGTAAGAGTTGGCTATATTTGTGTCCATGTTTGCACTTTCTTTTCTTAAAGTTTTAAGAGAAGCTACTTTTGTTTGATGAGTGATTTTCATTTAATAACTACAATATTAATAATAAGGATAAAATAAATAAATATGTTACATTTATTTGTTATTGGCTGTGGGTTACTGGTTATGTTCACATACTTATTTGGTTATTAAAATGTAAACCGATCTTTTTCCTATGGGTGTTTTAGAGTTGTACCTCCTATCAGGTCTCTAGTAATTGTGTGCTCAAAGTGCACCAGATTGAAGCATTTTACTTAAAAATGTTAAAAAAATGTCTAGGGCCGGCCCTGACCCTCCCCCTCCGTTTGCGCGTTCATGCGGAGGGTCCGCCATATTGAGGGCTGTTCCAAAGCAACGAGTGTGGAGCGGTGTGGAGGGGAGTGGGCTATCAAGCCCTCTGACTGGAGACCGGTCTCTACCTGCCCGGAGTCACGCTGTGTGTGTCCGTCAGGAAACACGCCATTAACAAGTAGTTCCAGCAAACATCCACTGATCAATTGCATGTTAGCAACCTCATGATGACCTCATATGTTTTAAACTGAGGATCAAACCTGTGTTTAGTCTAAAAAAAGGTAAATGTGTGCATTTTATTATAAAGTTGTGTATATTTACAGACCGTTGCAAAAACTAAGCTTCTAAACATCAGGTTTAAAACTAAAAGAGCTTTGAAACACAATGAACGATGTTTGGAGTTTTATTTGAGTTATTCATTTAAACTTTTTGTCTAAGAGAAGCTGATTTGAAACCGTTGTTACAAACAGTTACGGCACTTCCTGTTTCTGCCGGAGAGAGGGGAGGCCGTCCCAAAGCCTGCTGCTGTGTTTACTCCATCTGACAGGAGGAGCCTCGTTGAGCTGCGAGTGTGGCTACAGACGGAGTTCACTCCGTCACGGAGGGGTAGGGTCAAGGGAGTGGTTTGGGATTGGGCCGACAGCGCTGACAAGGGTCCTTTCTCATTTCTCTAATTCCCCTCCTCGACTCCTATCCACAGGAGATGCGAGCGGAGGAGCCGAGGAGGGGAACCGAGGAGAGAGGAGGGGAAGCAGCAGGCGGTTAGAGAAATGAGGATTCCTCTCCTCTGAGCGGTCATTTTAAAGAGACGTCCATTAACGATGACAGGAGGCAGCAGCCCTCTGTCTGATGGACAGATGTGTTCATGACCACTTCTATATTTACTTTGATTCATTCACAGTGCGGTGTAATGAGACAATAACAGGCTACAGATGAGGACACACACACACACACACACACACACACACACACTACACCACACACACACACACACCACACACACACACACACACACACACACACACACACACACACACACACACACACACACTGTACACACACACACACACACACACACACACACACACACACACACACACACACACACAACACACACACACACACACACACACACACACACCACCTACACACTACCACACACACACACAGTATATATTTATATAAATATATACAATTTCAGAATCACTCTCATAACATAACACTATCAGAGACTGGATATACCCCCCCCCCCCCCTCTCTGGTCGCTACAATGAGGAAAATAAATTACGGGCCAAAAGTTTTATTTACAAGTATTAAAAGTAAGCAGAGGACACCAAACCAACTGAGACCTGTCTGTCCGTTGCATCTACGCACTGTACAACACACACGCACCTACACACTGTACAACACACACGCAACCTACACACTGTACCACACACACCTACACACTGTACCACACACACACCTACACACTGTACCACACACACCTACACACTGTACCACACACACACACCTACACACTGTACCACACACACCTACACACTGTACCACACACACACACCTACACACTGTACCACACACACACCTACACACTGTACCACACACACCTACACACTGTACCACACACACACCTGTACCACACACGCATCTACGCACTGTACAACACACACGCACCTACACACTGTACCACACACACCTACACACTGTACCACACACACACCTACACACTGTACCACACATGCATCTACGCACTGTACAACACACACGCACCTACACACTGTACCACACACACCTACACACTGTACCACACACACCTACACACTGTACCACACACACACACACACACCTACACACTGTACCACACACACCTACACACTGTACCACACACACACACCTACACACTGTACCACACACACACACCTACACACTGTACCACACACACACCTACACACTGTACCACACACACCTACACACTGTACCACACACACACCTACACACTGTACCACACACACACCTACGCACTGTACCACACACACACCTACACACTGTACCACACACACCTACACACTGTACCACACACACACCTACACACTGTACCACACACGCACCTACACACTGTACCACACACGCACATACACACTGTACCACACACACGCACCTACAGCCTAACAGCCGTTGTGTATTTTATTTTGTGAAGCACTAAATGCTCTTTATGGGACGGGTGGCGCAGTGGTCTGTGCATCCGATCATCAGATCAAGTGGGAGTGCTGGGGAACTCCAGTTCGAAACCCGCCACTGCGTCAGGCCGGTGTGTCCTTGGGCAAGACACTTCACCCGGATTTGCTCCTGTGGGTATTGTCCACAGTACATGTATGATACTAATGTGTACTTGTAAAAGCGCCTCGATGACTTCGAGGCGTGAAGATGGACGGTGTGGCGCAGTGCGCTGTGCAATGATCATCAGATCAAGGGGTGAAACCCGCCGCTGCTGCGTCTGTAAAGCCGGTGTGTCCTTGGGCAAGACACTTCACCTGAACTTGCTCCTGTGGGTATTGTCCACAGTATCTGACCATTGCATGTATGATATATGTGTGTATATGTAAAGCGCTTTGAGTCATTGAAAAAGCGCTATAATAAATGTAAGGAATTATTATTATTAGAAACATCTGGACTCTTTGTTTGTAGATATCTACTAAACTAAAGAAAAGAGAGTCGGCCTGTTCTACTGAGTGATATCTATGATACACACTGCTCTGCTTTCTGCACGGACCTCTCAGCTGTTCTCTCTGGAAACATCGCGTCACGATGAGAGCAGTTACTACAATAATATCCAGGGGATGCATGCAGAGCTGTGATTGGCTGAGATCAGTCCGGCCGTCACGACTCTTTGAAACATCTCTGTTCCCGGAAATGCATCCACGAAGGAGCCGAGGAGGAGCCATCAGTGTCTCCTCGGTTAGAGCTGCTCCAGAGAGCCTCCTCTCTCCTCTCTCCTCGGTTATAGCTCCTCCAGAGAGCCTCCTCTCTCCTCTCTCCTCTCTCCTCGGTTAGAGCTCCTCCAGAGAGCCTCCTCTCTCCTCTCTCCTCGGTTAGAGCTCCTCCAGAGAGCCTCCTCTCTCCTCTCTCCTCGGTTAGAGGTCCTCCAGAGAGCCTCCTCTCTCCTCGGTTAGAGCTCCTCCAGAGAGCCTCCTCTCTCCTCTCTCCTCGGTTAGAGGTCCTCCAGAGAGCCTCCTCTCTCCTCGGTTAGAGGTCCTCCAGAGAGCCTCCTCTCTCCTCGATTAGAGCTCCTCCAGAGAGCCTCCTCGACGCTCGATCCTCGATCCTCGAAGTGCATTTAGAGAAATTAGATGTCCTTCAACATGGCGCGCTGAAATTTATTTCTGGGTTACTACCGGAGGACCGAGGAGTCGAGGAGCCGAGGAGCCGAGGAGTCGAGGAGGGGGATTTGATGAAATGAGAACAAAAATTCAAATTTCTCTAACTCCCCTCCTCGACTCCTATCCTCGTGTCTTAGTCCCGCCCACAGGAGATGCGACCGGAGGAGTCGAGGAGAGAGGAGGGGAACCGAGGAGAGATGAGGGGAACCGAGGAGAGAGGAGTCAAGGAGCGGAACCGAGGAGAGAGGACGGGAAGCAGCAGGCGGTTAGAGGAATGAGAACTCCTCTCCTCTTAGCGGTCATGGTGAGCGGTGAGGGGTCGGGATGCCAGATCTGACCCCTGAGCTGTGACAGAAGGTCCTTCCTGTCGGGGACGCGCCATGGTGGGCCGCAGCAGAGACTGCAGCGCAGTAGCGGGAACCAAACTCTCCCCGGCCAGCGGGGGGTGACCAGAAGGAGCCTGTGCCCCTGAGTAAGGACCCTCTGAAGCGTCTGTAATAACAGCGGCGGGAAGGCGTACAGGAGACTGTCTGGTCAGTCGTGTGCCCGAGTGTCCTGCCCCATTGGGCTGGTCACCTCTGTCCAGGAGAGCCAGAGGGGGCAGTGCATCGACTCTTCAGAGGCAAAGAGGTCCACCTCGGCCCTGCCGAAAAGGCTCTAGATTGTCTCCACCACTTCTGGGTGAAGCCTCCACTCCCCTGGTGGAGGTTTGTGCCGAGAGAGGAAATCTGCCACCTGATTTAGGTCTCCTGGTAGAAAGACTGCTCGCAGGCTGGCCAAGCGGGGAGACGCCCAAGACAAGAGGCTTTGTGAAACCCGGAGCAGCTGTGCGGACCTGGTGCCCCCCTGGTGGTTGATCTGGGAAACCGCGGACATGTTGTCCGAACGAACAAGCACATGCCTGTCCGTCAGTTGGGGTAAAAAGTGCCTGAGCGCAAGCAGCACAGCGTGAAGCTCTAGCACGTTGGTGTGATATGCAGCTTCCTGGGCGGACCACAGACCCTGAACAGTCCTGCCCTGCCACACCGCACCCCACCCTGAGAGACATGCATCTACAGTGACAGTCTCCCGGCGGGATTGGATGGCACCTATGGGCACGCCCATCACTGCCGCCAAACACTGTTTCTACACGGACCACTATTGCGGTAAGCATGTTGTAACTTCTGGTTGCTGTTGTCACCTCCGGGTATCCCGTGTGCCTGTTCTGTGGCTGATAGCTTATTATCTTAACTTAATCGATCGTTTTAAAACTCTTGATCACGGCAACTGCCTGACGTTGTAATCACACGTTACTACAGCTTAAGCACTCACAACTCTCCTTCTCTTAGCGACTGTAACTCCACAGTTGCCTACACTCTTTTCGGGTTTGCTAACGGTAGCTACTTTAGCTTGATAGCTAGCCATGGCTCTTTCCCCACCCTCGGGTGCTATTTCCTGCTCTTCCTGTCTCATGTTTGGTTACTTCCCTACCTCCTTTACTGGTACCGGTACATGTGTTAAATGTAGTATAGTTGTTAGGTTGGAGGCGGGAATCATAGCCATAGAAGCCCGGCTCCGCATCTTAGAAAGTAACTCAGCTACAGTAAAGCCCATGTTAGCCGGTGCGGACCGGCAAAAGGTAGCTCCTCTTAGTCGTCCCCCGGCAACTCCCGAGCAGCAGGGAGACTGGGTGACTGTTCAGAAGGGGCATAACGCGAAACCCGCAGGTCCCCACCAACCCGTTCACGTATCTAACAGATATTCCCCACTCAGCGAGACACCCGCTGAGAAGCCAACTCTGGTTATTGGTAGCTCTATTATGAGACACGTGAATTTAGAGACCGAAGCCTCCACAGTAACATGCATTCCGGGGGCCAGAGCGGGCGACGTTGAGACGCATCTTAAACTGCTGGCTAAGAATAAACGTAAATACAGTAGGATTGTTATTCACGTCGGTGGTAATGATGTTCGTGTACGCCAATCAGAATTTACCAAACTTAATGTGGAGTCGGTGTGTAGTTATGCTAAAATAATGTCGGACACCGTAATCTTCTCTGGTCCCCTCCCCAATCTGATCAATGATGACATGTATAGCCGCATGGCATCATTTCAGCGCTGGTTGTCTTGGTGGTGCCCAGCAAACAATGTGACATGCATCAGTGTGTTTTAAAATATTTTCCCAGCTGAGCAGGTTATGTTTGTCCAGGATTTTGCAATGGTGGTATAGCTTTGGTTTTCTGTCCAAAACTTTGAGAGCTTGTTTGTGAAGTGACAGGATAGGCCTTAATGTTGTGCTATTCGCCTGGGTCCAGCTGGTCATACAGTATGTTAGGTGGGGAAGGATCATGGCAGTCATATAGAGTTTTGCTACAGGTGTTGTCAAACAGTTCCTTATATTTCTAAAGTTTGCTAACCGTGACACTTTTCGAAATCCCGTTTGTGTCCCCCCGCTTTACAAATAGGCCTATGTTTATTATTATTATTATCTTTTAACGCAAGCCATCATCGCCACAGCCTCTGTGAGAGAGAGAGAGAGAGAGAGAGAGAGAGAGAGAGAGAGAGAGAGAGAGAGAGAGCACCTTTATCTATTTAATATAGCCTAGTTGTACAAAATCAAGTAAGAAATCATCATTCCAATGTGTACTATAGGACAGTAAACAGTTTAAAAGGGGAGTGATTAGTAAAATATGCATAAATAAAAAGAAAGAATGCTAACTAGGTAACATAAGATAAGAATACATAAGTTTAAATGATTTGTTATTGGTTGTGATTATTGTTATGGAAATCTAAAAACCCCAATACTGTAGAGTACAAGTCAGAAAACAAATAAATGGTGAATCAGACAGAGTTGTCTTTCTGGTGATGTTTATTCGAGGCCTCAAACAAACATCAGATACAATAAAATATAGACACAGGTCTCACAGAGTATAGGATAGTCTGCGCGAGTGTGCGCAGTTCAATATGATAGCAAAGCTTATAAAGGGAGGAAAAGATGAGAAGGTAAGAAATCTGTCTTCACACGGTCACATTGTTATTAGACACCTGGCCTTGAGCTGTAGAAGTTCTCGTGTGACTTTGTGTGAGTCTCAACCCAGTAGACAAAACAGCTCTGTGGCCTTGAAGTAGGATAGATAGAGCAAACAGCACATCAAACCAAATGAAAGAAGCATTTGGTTTAAACACATCAGGATATAATACAATTTCCACTACATTCCCCCCTTTTGATCATACTTGATCAATAAAAAACAAATGACAGGATAGACTGATATAACACATCAATGAATACACTCCATCACTGGTTTGAGTAAACACATCACAAATATATCATAGAAAACTGGCTGTTTTTGTGGAGGACAGACTCCAATATAATGTAAGCATAAGAGGAGAGTACACTCGATTCACATGATTATATTGATTATATTGTAGTGTCGGAATCAGACTCTTCTGATTCTAGCTGGTCTATCTCACTGTGGCGCAAAGGATTGTCTTGTAATGGAATAGCAGTATACTGAACGAAAACTAAAGATACCATGCTGGAAACGCACTTCTTCAGTATTGGGATAATCAAACAGACATATAATATGACACAGGTCAAGAGCAAATTGCTGTATGAGAATGTTCCTAGAGGCTATTATGAATGGGGCATGACCTGGAAGCCTTGCGTCGTCTCGTAAGTGAGGTTCTCTAGCCGAACGTGTAAGGTATCTATGTTATGGGCTTTTTACCTTGTGGTGTTCATGGTGTTGGAACTCTGGGTAATGATGTGTCGTGTACATTAAGGACATGAGGACAGTGATGGCTGGATTCAAATCCACTAGAGTGCATGTACCTATCCAAACCCAGCATCACTGGGCCAGGCCAGTTGGAGGGAAATATGGTTAACATCAGGGAATGCTACGTTAGAAAGGATTCTTCCAGGGACACTGAATATGCAATACGAGATATTGTAAACACCGTAACTGCACTGTGCTATCTTCCCCATCCCTTAGAGTAATGTTACCAATCCCTGTCTTGACCAGCCCCTCTGCCCGTGTGTTCGTCCTGCTCTCCCCATGTACCTCTTAGATATCTCGATTTCGGCTGACATGCTGTGTGCTGACCATGGATACATAAAATATAGGACTAGTCCTAACACAACTATCATGGCAAATATGCAGAGGAACCATTTTGTGATTGTCCAGGCTCTCCGGTAGTATTGCTCACTGTTGCGTCGTCGTTTTCCCAGACGAGCCGTCATCACGAGGTGGGAATGCTCCATGGGGTGTGTGTGTGTATTCCCTCGGTCGATGTTGTGACACGGACAGTCAGACTCCGCACACCGGTAACACAAACGAGGAACCAGAGAGCATATGGAACCGCTCAGCTGGCACTCGCTCGTGACACCTTGTGTGTAGTGTGTTTTGGTGTATGTAGTGCAAGTGTGGTGCAAGTTGGTGATTAGGACACATCACTTGTTGTCATCTACTTCTGTTGGTGATTAGGACACATCACTTGTTGTCATCCACTTCTGTTGGTGATTAGGACACATCACTTGTTGTCATCCACTTTTGTTGGTGACTAGGACACGTCACTTGTTGTCTTCTGCTTCTACCGTTTCTCCTTTCCTGTGACTACGACCTTGCAGTGGCTGGCGTGGACCCACGTAGCTCTCTCTCGGCGACCTTGACCGCTGTCTGGTTGACCAGACGCAGGTAGGGGCCAACGATTGGATTTCCAGCTCTTTCTCCGGAAATCCTTGACCAGCACGAAGTCGCCGGGTTGGAGATGGTTAAGAGGACCAGTGGCAGTCGCTAAAGTGGATGACAGGTTAACATACAACATAGCAACATAGCATCCTCACACAAAGTTGTGGAGGGAAGAGGACATCCTGGAGCCTTGAGTCCAATCTGTGGAGGAGCCCCAAAAAGGATTTCAAATGGGCAGAGCTTGTGTCCATGACAGACCTGTGTCTGCACAGCATTTTGCTAGTTTGTTTTAGATTGTGCAAATTACTCCTGATTTATAGCCTCTAACATCTGATTTATAGCCTCTAACATCCCCCCTTTTGACACATTGTCCAACCCATGTGTCAAAAACAGCCCCAGCAGCCCTCCACCGAGCCTTCTCAACTGGTGTAGCTAGCTGCTGAAGTGACGACATGTTATCAGTGAAGGAGGAGACAGGCATTCTAACAAATGAGTGTAAGGTGCGTGAGGTGTGAGAGGAATCAGACTCTTCCTTTGCGGCTGAGTCAGCAGGTCAATTAGCAGACCCAATTTCTTAGGGGAACTGGGTCTGTACTGCTTGCAGAAATTGTCTACACTTCCAAATAGCCACAAAATCGTGCACTACCCCAAAAGCATAGCGTGAGTCAGTGTAAATAGTCACGGTTTTGCCTTCTGTAAACGTGCAGGCTTCAGTTAGAGCGATGAGCTCTGCTGCTTGTGCTGAGACATGGGATTGGTCCGGAACGGAATACAGCAGAATCTGAAACAATAGAAAAACACCCCACCCGATTAGTGCCCCCTTGGTCGCGAGAGGCAGACCCATCAACATACAAAATGAGGTCAGCCTTGGTCAGAGGAACGTCTTTTAAGTCCGGTCTAGGTGTGCACACAGTCGTGTTAGTCACCTTCAGGCAAAGGTCAATAAGAGGTTTCTTACACCTTTTCCAAAGTCAAATTCAAGCACTTTTCAAGCATCTTACAGCTGTTGTAAATTACATATTTATATGCACATACTCAAGTGAGTATTTCCCTACCTCACATTAACTCAGATGTTCTTTATGCTATAAACAACCACATGTGTGTTTCGTGATAGCATTCTACATGAGGATGAAAAATTAAAGAAAAGAAAACTAAGTTTAATATTAATATCAAAATGAGTGATCTGTACATCTAAAAACCCAATTCAAGCGACCTTTCACCTCCACTTAATTAAATGCACTGGTTGCAAGATAAAAATGTGAGTTAATTGATTTAGATAAAGTCCCCAAAGTCTCCCCATAATTTGCAAAAATTAATTTATAAGTTGTGTTGACGCAATAATGTTGGTAATTACATCAACTTAATATTGTGTGTCATTTGAACTCTGATTTCTGCGTTAAATTGACTTCAACCTAAATTCAAGTTGAGGTATTGTAATGTAATTGGCTTGATAACTTATTGTTCTACCCCTTGAGTTAAGGATTTCAAGTCCACTCCCACTTAAGATGCCTGGACAAGTTCCCACAGTTAAGACAAATAGAAATATACAAAGGACATCTTAAGGTGAGCGTCATCTTTTGTCATTCAAATACAACTTGAAATTCAAACTCTCCTGATTGAAACATCATGTGTTGAAATAAACAACTGCAGTTCAAAAATAAAAAGTGAATTGCCTAATATTTTTGTTGTGGAATCAATTAATTTCTTTCTTTAAAGGCAACACATGAAAAAGCTAAAAGGAAAACCCGATTGAATACAATATTATTTGGAGCAACTTAATTTACAAATGGCTGTCCACTTAAAAACATCTGTCCATGTTCAACATGTGGTAATTAAGTATACACAACTTAAGATTACATTTAAATCATACGGTAAAACAAGTTGGAACGTTTGGAGTAATCAACTTAAAACTTGTGTTTATGCTACCAATGATTAAGTAAGTGGTAATTGAAAACACCTGATTGTAGAGGAAACGCCTTTTCCCCTAACTCAAATAACTTTGTTGCTTTAACAAAATGTCATTAGAAGTTGTCTTAACTCAATAACCATCGATGCAACCTATTGCCTTGATTCTCTTTGTTAAGCCAAGCATTTGTTTTTAGAGTGTACGTAGACTGGGCCTCCCATATAACCTGGCTGAGCTGATATAAAAACAATCAGCCAAATAACTTTTCAAAACATCAGTGATTACTATTTTTTAAGTACTTTTAGGTTGGCAGTAAACATAAGTCAGAGGTACCTGGTGTACTTTTCCTTCACTACATGTATTTAATACCTTTAGTTACTTCACAGATCTGGATGAACGATGTGAAATATAATCAAGTGATATAATCAGACTTTAGTTCCACCTGGAGTAAATCCACAAGCTACCCTGCAGTATACAAAGCCATTCAACCTAGCTGCACCTTTACCAGCTTTGAGAACACTTTCATGATCAATCATTATAAAACATATCATATATATTATTCTGAAATGGACCAATCTGCACAATGAATACTTTTACTGTCGCTACTTTCACTATATTTTGATAAGAATACTTTTCTACTTTTACTTGAGGAACATTTTGAATGCAGGACTTTTACTGTACCACTCTGGTACTTCTACTTTTATTCAAGTACAATATCTGAGTACTTTAGTCTGAATTCTAGCTACAAAATCACGCAGCGCTGCATAAAAATAACCTCACAATGGTAACAAGTGGAAAATAATATTTACAAATGTGTACAATGATTTGTAGGTAATTTTGACTACTCAAAACACCTGACTTATACAAAGGAAGACTGTGTTCATTCTACAATTACATGGGATTAAAGTAACATGTAGTTTTACTTGTATAATATTTCCATTTTGTATAAAAGACCGTTTGTTTTCATCTGTTTTAGAATAAACAAAGTATTGGCTTCAGAATACCAAACTTGTTTCGGCAAATTCAGATGATAAATACAACTTTGAAACTTGTAACGGCATAATTACAAGCAGAGAACGGAGTAATGTAACATCACAACAAGCATAACAACAGCCGTGTGTTATGAACACTGCTGTGGGTGCGCAAATCATGAGGTCATCAAACTGGCCTTGTATGAGAGCGATGCCTTTAGAAACTTGGAGAGAGGCCAACCTTGTACACAATGCCTGGTTGTACACAGTAGCCTTGACACAAACGTGTGAATCTGTAAGGTTTACCCTTATATTCAAATGTGAACAAAATTGACTGTCTTTGTGTACAGGAACACTGAAAAATGCATTTGAGAGATCTTATTATCTTGTTTTGGAAATGATCTGTTGTTTTCCTGGGGCCTTCACTGTGGGAAACCCTACAGATGCCCTTTGCCAGTATTCTTCTTCTAACTCTTCTAGTCTCCCGACTATAACGAAATTTAAGCAGAAGTGCTTAATCATGTTGCTTCTACTTCTGTCTGGTATTCAGCCTAATCCTGGTCCTTTAATGGCATGTAATACCCCAACGGACTTTAAGAACTTGTCTGGGTTACACATCATCCATGTAAATGCTCGCAGCCTGCTTCCCAAAATGGATATGTTGCGAATTTGGTCAGAGTCAACTGGAGCTGATCTAATTATTGTTTCTGAGACTTGGCTTTCAAAGAAAATATTGGATAAAGATGTCGGAATTGACGGCTTCAATATTTATCGTTCGGACCGCCCCAGGAAAGGTGGTGGCGTGGCGATTTACGTAAAACATAATCTTGCTGCACAGGTCATCTTCTCCAAATCTGCTGTTAAGCAGTTTGAAATCTTAGCACTAAAGATTTATTTATCTGGTGGTCAGTTTTTAACTGTTGTTGGTTGTTATAGGCCCCCTTCTGCTACAAACGACACATTATCCTCGCTAATGCAGCTTTTATCTCAACTACAGTTTAAGGAAATCATCCTGGTAGGTGATTTTAACTGGGACTGGCTTTCACCAGTGTCTGATGATTTTAAAATTCATTGTATGTCGCTAAATTGTACACAATTAATTCAAAGTCCTACTCGTCTTAACACCAGGTGTCTAAATAAATAATCTCTTATCGATCTTTTAATTACTAATCAACCCCATAAATATACTGCAACCGGGGTCTTTGCTAATGACCTAAGTGATCATTGTCTAGTTGGTGCTATTAGGGATACCAAAATCCCCCGTACCAAACCCTGTGTTGTTCTGAAAAGAAATGTTAAGCACTTTATAGAGCAAGCCTTTCTTCATGACTTAGTTCATTTAAAATGGGATCGTATTTTATTGATTGGTGATGTTGACCATGCTTGGAAGTATTTTTATGACAGTTTTAGTTATTTTTTAGATAAACATGCTCCGTTTCGCCGGTTCAGGGTGAAGGGCCGTGATAACCCCTGGTTCACTTCTGATCTGGCAGCCCTCTTACGCAAGAGGAATCTCCTTTGGGCTGCTGCGAGGAAGACAGGTTCTGAGGCTGACTGGCTTCTTTTTCGTCAACTGCGTAATCGCTGTACTGCTTCCATTAAAAAAGCCAAAAGCGATTTTTACTTATCCCAGACCACAGACAGTTTAAACGATCCTAGGAGATTTTGGCATACCATAAAATCCCTCTCTGCCAGCTCTCGCTCCTTAGAGCTGCCTCCTAACATTGTTGTTGACTCCACCCCTGTGTCAAATAAGACAGAGATGCTTAATTGTTTTAATAAACATTTTATTGCCTCCAGTTCCTTGTTTGACACATTATCTTTTGGTAAATCATCTCCCTCCATCACCACCAGTCATGCCACTAGTAGCCACACTTTCTCCTTCAACCCCTTCAATGTTGGGGAGGTTTGTAAGGCTCTAAAGGGCCTAGACCCCAAAAAATCAGCAGGTCCGGACGATCTCCCCCCTTATTTCTTACGGCTAGCTGCAGATATTATAGCCAAACCACTTTGTCATGTTTTTAATCTTTCTATAACAAGCAATGTCATTCCAGATGTTTGGAAAACTGCAAATGTTCTCCCCTTATTGAAAGGTGGTGATCCCATGGTGATGAATAATTACAGACCAATTTCCAAGCTCTCTATTTTAGCTAAAGTACTTGAAAGGCTGGTGAATGATCAAATCAAAGAATATTTAAGCTTGAACAACATTCTATCTCCTCACCAGTCGGGCTTTAGGAAGCAGCACAGTACAGTAACGGCTGCTTTGAAAGTAGTGAATGACATTGTTGAAGGCTTGGACGCAAAGAGCTACTGTGCTGCCCTTTTTATAGACTTATCCAAGGCATTTGATACTGTGGACCATGGCATTCTGTGCCAGAAGTTATCCCATATAGGCCTGTCTGACCAAGCTGTTGGTTGGTTTGCAAACTATCTTTCAAATCGCAAGCAATGTGTAAAATTCAGCGGTCTCTCCTCAAGCTTTCTTAATGTGCCCAGAGGCGTTCCTCAAGGTTCGGTCTTGGGACCGACCCTTTTTACTATTTATATAAATGATGTGGGTCAAAGTATGGATGCGTCTGTACATCTATATGCAGATGATACTGTTGTGTACTGTTGTGCTAGCACTGTTGCGCTTGCATTTGAATGTCTGCAGTCTGCTTTTGACACTTTTCAGTCACATCTGTTCCACCTTAGGTTGGTGTTAAATTCAGATAAGACAAAAGTCATGTTGTTTTCCAATAAGAAAAAGTTACCAACTGTTCTTCCCTGCATCATGTCTGCACAGCATAACCCCATTGAAGCTGTTAACACCTACAGATACTTAGGCATCACCATAGATGAAAATCTCTGCTTCAAACCACACATTGACAATCTTTTAAGGAAATTGAAATTAAAGCTGGGATTCTTTTTTAGAAATAAGGCCTGCTTCTCCACAAGTGCGAGGAAACGGCTTGTAGCTGCCACATTTTTGCCGCTCTTGGACTACGGGGATGTTGTGTACATGAACGCCTCAGCTCACTCCCTTCATCTGCTGGACGCTGTTTACCATGGGGCTCTGAGGTTCATAACCAACTGTAAACCCCTCACACACCACTGCACGCTGTACGCTTTAGTCAACTGGACATCATTATCAATGCGCAGGTCACTGCATTGGTACAAACTCATCTATACCGCTATGCTTGGACTGCTGCCCCTCTACATATCCACTTACATATCACACAAACAGTACAGCTATAGACTAAGATCTCAACATTACATCACTCTGTCCGTCCCCTCAGTACGCACGGTGCTTGGGAAAAAAGCCATATCATACTCTGCCCACTCGACCTGGAACACACTTCAGCAGGAACTTAAGCTGACCACTTTGATACCCATCACGGATTTTAAACTCATTTTAAAAAAGCTGGAGAAATCATCTGTGGGTGTTTGCACCTGCTATATCTGACTGCTGTATATGGATTTTAATGACTACTTTTTTACGATGTTGTATTTTAGTGTTGCCTCTGTGTTTAGTGTCCTGTCTGTCTGTAACTTTGTGTGGTAGTGTTACCACTGACAGGTCTCTCTTGAAAATGAGACCTTGTGTCTCAATGAGATCTACACCTGTATAAATAAAGGCTAAATAAATAAAATAAAAATATTACAGTAAAAAAATGCTGCAGAGGCTGGAACTTAGGAAAAAAATCAGATAAGGACTTGGGACGAGTGGGCATAGCTGCATAGCATTTACAGCTGTAAATCCTGGACAAATCTCCACTCGTCAGGAGGTTTTGTCTCTGATCTTTTTGACAGGAAACACTGGAGTGCGTACCGGAATCGTTACACGGAATAATGACCCCTTGTTTAAACAGAGAGGTAAACACTGGCTGAATGCCATCAACAGCTTCACGTTTCAATGGGTACGGGGGTTGATTTGAACGGAACGTGGACATCAAACATACGTCATATCTGTGAGCTGCCCAGAGTGAGTATGGCACATCTAAAAGCGCGGCAGGAAGCTCAGAGATATGAGAATTACCTCATCATCCTCAACCAACAGCAATGTGCGCAGAACGGCTACGTTTGTGCACATTTTAATCTTATACATGTCACCTGACATAGAGTACATGACATATTCTGTGTGTGTAGGTGTCCAATCAGTGACTGACTCCAAATCTTTAACGATTGGATCCAAATCCCTCTATCTATCAGTGGGGCCCCTGATTAGTGAAATGTGTGGACCGCCCCTGGGATTTGACACAGTTTGTATTTTGTGGGTGTGAGTGCAACAGGAACCAGCGCTGCGCAGCAAACTCCAAGCTTAGTTTTAAGCATGAGCTCCTCATTCACACATTCTAACAGAAAAACTCATCATAGCATTTACACGGATTAACAACATTAACAACGTTAGCACGTATAATGCAAATGATGAAGCCTCCATGAACACAGCAGGTGGAAAAACATGTTGATCAGTCAAACGCAACAACGCCTCAGAATCAGGATATGTCAGCAGCCATTTAATACACATTCACACAGTTCTTTATCATCAAAAGTTTTTGAACCATCGTAGGAGATGGCTGCCGGACTTTAAACCCCTCATTTGTGGAATAAATGAGGCCTAAGCCGAACCGGAGTTTCAGATCTCTGCCCAGTAAATGTATTAGGCAGACGGAGGATAAAAGAAACTGTTTTTTTTACTGATGTGGGAAATGGATTGACTATCATCACTGTTATCTCCACTCTGAAGTGATACAAAAACTTCTCCTTTACTGTTACCCCAGCCGCTCCTATTGAGTGCATACATCTACCACTAAATTTGCAATCAGGCAAATCTGCCCTTTTTACTATAGAACATCAACACCCATGATAGCTAAAGTTAGTGTGGGACATTTCTCAAATGCTGTTTCACTGTCATATTTCAAATATGTACCCTCTTTAACCACAGGCATGTCTTCTACATTTTCCAATTTTCAATGTTTTCGATGTGTGTGTGTGTATTCACTTCCCTGGTTCGATGATGCTGGCAGTGGTTCTCTTTCTCCCGACCGAATTTCCTTCCTTTCCCCACTCCCTCCTTCGACTACTGTCAGTTTGAAGTATTGTCTTTGTTACAGTCCGATTTATCCGATCGAAAGTTCTTTCTCTGCTTCTCGTGTGGGCATTCAGCGAACCGATGACCTATCTCTCCGCAGTTAAAACATCTGCTATTGCGGTCTCTATTGCGGTCTCTTCCTCCTCTTCGGTTCCCTCTGCCCTGGCCATCACCTTGAGCCCAGGTGGTTGTAACAACCTGGACCATGGTCAGCTTTTATTTGCGAGCGCGGCGTCTCTTTTCCTCACTGGCTTTTTCTTCTGAGAGGCGTTTCTCAGCCTGCACGGCATGTCGGCGAATTTCTTCCAGCCGGGCACCGTCCATTACGCCAATGCAGGAGTTTCGCACTGATGAACAAATAGCCGGGGATAGGCCTGTGAGGAAAGCGTTTGAGAGGTGTGTTTCCCAAACTCCCACACCGGCCTCTTGTTTGATAATGCCGCTGTTCTCAATGAACACTTTTTCTAAGCGGTGGTAATAGTCATTTACTGTTTCCTCCCGGTTCTGCCTGCATGCCCAGATTCTTGACATGTCGACTTTGGCGGGGAACTTTGTAGTTATTGCGGCCTCTGGTCCAGCCGCCTCCTCAGTAGGCAGGTGAACAGCGAGGGAAGGTGGGAAAGGAAATCCACAGTCGAGGAGAGGATCCCCCACGCCTGCAATGGAAAAACACAGAGATGTCTGGGGTTTACATGGTTTTGGAAATAATTTATTTTCCTTCTTTTCTTCACATTCATTCCAACCTTAATATTTTCTTTAATGCCCCAAGGCCAACTGCCTTCTTTCACCGCATTCTGCTTAATCCTCCCAGTATTTATTATAAACACTTTCTGTGAGTGTCCAGTTTTCTATATAAGTCTTTTACTTTAACTTTATTTGTATTTCTACTTCTTCTTGAAGAATACAATTATTCTTTAGTTTCTTGATTTTTAATTTACTCAAAAACCTCCCTTTGGAAATCCGAACATTTCCGTCCATATATTTAATTTAGACAGACTGTTTTCACCATATTTTACTCTCATGACGTCTACAATCGGGCCCTCAGGAGGGTGTACAAGCCCCCTACTTTGCCTTGCTCCCATGACAAAATCACCTCATTTGTTTCTCAGTACAAATCGCGCAAAAAACTAATCGTAAACCCACTTCTACGACGGGATAAACCCTATGTGATGTTAGTTTCACAGTACAAATCACACAAAAAACTAATCGTAAACCCACTATCTACGACGGGATAAACCCTATGTGATGTTAGTTTCTCAGTACAAATCACACAAAAAACTAATCGTAAACCCACTTCTACGACGGGATAAACCCTATGTGATGTTAGTTTCACAGTACAAATCACACAAAAAACTAATCGTAAACCCACTATCTACGACGGGATAAACCCTCTTCGAGCAGCCCCTTTCATAAATGTCATGGAGTTTTAATTACGTTTAACTTTAAACAATTTAGACACTGTACATCTCACCCAGTATTGAAAAGCCTTTTTAAGTCCGTTTGATCTCGTGAAGTCAATCAGTTCCACCCCCGGCGCTGGTCCTCTCGTCCCATACGGTTTCTGTCGGGGTAGAGGAAGATCCGAGGATCCTGGAGCCGGCCACCACCAGCGTCCGGAGGTGTTCCCAATCGAACTTGCAGAGATCCTGCCGACAACGCCAATTGTTATGGAAATCTAAAAACCCCAATACTGTAGAGTACAAGTCAGAAAACAAATAAATGGTGAATCAGACAGAGTTGTCTTTCTGGTGATGTTTATTCGAGGCCTCAAACAAACATCAGATACATTAAAATATAGACACAGGTCTCACAGAGTATAGGATAGTCTGCGCGAGTGTGCACAGTTCAATATGATAGCAAAGCTTATAAAGGGAGGAAAAGATGAGAAGGTAAGAAATCTGTCTTCACACGGTCACATTGTTATTAGACACCTGGCCTTGAGCTGTAGAAGTTCTCGTGTGACTTTGTGTGAGTCTCAACCCAGTAGACAAAACAGCTCTGTGGCCTTGAAGTAGGATAGATAGAGCAAACAGCACATCTAAGCAAATGAGAAGCATTTGGTTTTAACATATCAGGATATAATAAAATGTCCACTACATTATATTCTAAAGATGTTTGGATTATTGAAAAGTATACAGCTCCCTTTCATAGAGTGTTGAGAGATGTATCCATAAATTCATTTTGTGCTCAAAGTGCACCAGATTGATGCATTTAACTTCAACATTTAAAAAAAATCATACATTTTCTTTTCACTGCAAACGGGTCCCACAGACCCAAACAGCACACAAAGGTTAAAGGTAAGCATATAATAATGTTAAAATGTGCTAAATATATACACTGCAAAAAAACAGAAAAAGAGGAGTAAAAGTAGCCCACAACTTGTTTAATTTCTTTGAAAGTAGCTCTCATTCTAAAAAAGGTTGGAGACCCCTGTTATAGAACGATATATTTGACCATTTTAAGCTTGGCCTACCATTTTATTGGAGCGGCGAGGAACAGGTGGGGCTTGAAAAGGCCCCCCTGTTCAAAGTGGGGAATGACGGAACAGGTTTGAGAACCACTGCGCTAGCCTGAGCCGCGTCGGCCTGCGGAACCGGAAGCTGCTAGTGTGCCAGGGCCGCACGAATATAGGCCGCCATGGAGGCATCCTCCACGCCCTGCAGAGGAGTGGGAAGCCTCCCCGGGAGTGAGCGGGGCCTCGTCCTCAACCTCTTCATTGAAGAGGTTAGCCGAGGCCGCCAGTGACATCCTCATGCAGAGGTGCGGCAACTAAAGGAGGAGAGCCCTGCTCCTACTTTCCGAGCACGAGAGAGGTGTAATGTCCTACACCCACGTTACTAGCAGAGGGAGCGGGGAGCGAGAGCACTGCCTTCACCTAGCTGAGTAAACGAAGCACGGAGCTACTAGCAGAGGGAGCGGGTAGTGAGAGCACTGCCTTTACCTAGCTGAGTAAACGAAGCACGGAGCTACCAGCAGAGGGAGCGGGGAGCGAGAGCACTGCCTTTACCTAGCTGAGTAAACGAAGCACGGAGCTACCAGCAGAGGGAGCGGGGAGCGAGAGCACTGCCTTTACCTAGCTGAGTAAACGAAGCACGGAGCTACCAGCAGAGGGAACGGGGAGCGAGAGCACTGCCTTTACCTAGCTGAGTAAACGAAGCACGGAGCTACCAGCAGAGGGAGCGGGGGAGCGAGAGCACTGCCTTTACCTAGCTGAGTAAACGAAGCACGGAGCTACCAGCAGAGGGAGCGGGGAGCGAGAGCACTGCCTTTACCTAGCTGAGTAAACGAAGCACGGAGCTACCAGCAGAGGGAGCGGGGAGCGAGAGCACTGCCTTTACCTAGCTGAGTAAACGAAGCACGGAGCTACCAGCAGAGGGAGCGGGGAGCGAGAGCACTGCCTTTACCTAGCTGAGTAAACAAAGCACGGAGCTACCAAATAAGGAAGCTTAACAGGGCAGCTAGCAAGCCGGCTGCTGCTCACAGTCAAGAAACACTCTTACCAGGAGCGGGGGTGAAAACACTGCCTTCACTGGTTGAGTAAAATAGCGAAACACAAGCTAAAGAAACTGGCTTCTAAAGAAAAAACAGCACAGGTAATCTGGTGCTTACCTCAAGCGTCAGCCAAAGTGTCTGACCGGGCGGGACACGGTTAGGCTGAGCTGCGCTACGGCTAACTAGCTAAACATGAGGACACGACAAAAGCTGGAACTCATGATGCTAATAATAGCTTGGCGCAACGCCGCGCTATCAGAAAAGTACAGAGAGCGCAACAAGGGCAACTCCTGGGAGAGGGGTCGGAAACGCTGCCGTCACCAGAAAGTTCAAGCCAGGTAGCAACCAAGACAGAAATCAGGACAACCTAGTTGGGAGGGGGAGTGGAAACACTGCCGTCACCGACCAAGCCGACACCAACCTGTCCGTTGAAGTTTTCTGCGCAGCCGGCCACAGCTCCTGGAGGACAGGTAACCCCGCGGCTCCGACTGGATCAGTCGCGAAGCTGCACGCAGCCAGCTGGATGCAGAGAAATCCTTAAATCAAACGTTCCAACTGAACGCTGTAGGCTACAATATTGTAGCCACGGTACTCTCGCACAGCGAGAAGATGAAAGGACCAGATCCTCTGATGACACTGGCTGATATAGCCGGTGTCACGTGGGTCACAGGTGACTTTGTTGTTATTGGTACTCGTGCGGCGCATGTGCGCGATGGACATATCCAGTGCTAAAGCACCGCCTCTGGCGGTCAGTAGGGATGAAATAGAACTAATGTTCTTAATTTTAATATGTCTTTCCACACTGTCAACTGTATCAGTTCAGATGATCTCACATGTTCTGTTAAACATCACCGTCTCACCTGCTTTCACTGAGCTGATCTCTGGAACATTACCTGGAGCAGCTCAGGTGTTCAGCATCAGTTACCATGGAGATCTACCCCGGTGAGAAGAGAACCAGCGCCGTAGGACCGCACAAAATATTTTTAGAGTTTTATTTTTGTTATTTTTAATCCAAGAGATGCTGATTTGAAACCGTTGTTACGTATTATGGCATGTCCTGTTTCAACTGGAGAGAGGGGAGTTTGTCCCAAATCCTCCTGCTGTATTTACACCTCCACCTGGGAGAAGGAGCCTCATTAAGCTGCGAGTGAGACTCCAGACGGAGCCCACTCCATCAGGAGGGTGAGTGGGTAGGGTGTGGTTTGGAATTGTTAATCCTGAAGTTACCTTAACCCTAAACCCTGCTTCAGGTACAGGCCTCAGAAAATGTAAATACAGTATAAAATATTCTGATAATAAAGCCTTTTGTACTCCAGTGTTTGTACTCAAAATGTCCTTGTGAGCCTCTCCGCTCACACAGGGTTCAATTATGGACAGAAGAGCAGGTTCGTGTAACATATATGGCGTTTATTAGCTCCAAACAAAAGTATCCACTACTCCAACGTTGCCCGCGTGGCAACCTTCACAGGTCCTTTTGCCCCCTTCCAGGATCCCGCCTACTGCAAAACAGCCCAGAACCAGGTTACGACATGCTTTTATTCCGGCACTGATTACCTGATTCCGATCAGCTGTCTGGCCTCCGGCCGAGCCACTCCCTTCACTCCAGCAGCCGGCGCCCTAACCCCACCCCGCTGCCACATACCCCCACCGCCCGACTCAGGCCGGGATCCCGCCGGCCGCAAGCTGACTCTCCCCCCCCTCCGCTGAGCGAGAGAGGAAATCAGCCACGACCATCCGGTTACCCGGCCTGTGGATCACCTTGAAGTTGAAAGGCTGTAACGCCAGATACCACCGAGTGATCCGAGCGTTGGCATCCTTCATGCGGTGGAGCCACTGGAGCGGGGCATGGTCCGACCAGAGGGTGAAAGGGCGCCCCAGGAGGTAGTACCGCAGGGCGCCGACCGCCCACCGTATGGCGAGGCACTCCTTTTCCACCGTACTGTAGTTCACCTCCCTCTGGGCGAGCTTACGGTTAATGTACAGTACGGGGCGGTCGACCCCCTCTACTTGCTGGGACAAAACGGCATCGGTCTGCAACACAAAAGGGAGAGAGAAGTCAGGAGAATACAGAAGCGGCTTACCACAGAGGGCTTTTTTAACCCTCTCAAACGCCAGCTGACACCGCTCCGTCCACTGGACCGGATCTGAAGCACCCTTTCGGGTCAGGTCGGTCAGGAGACTGGTCAGCTCCGAAAAGGATGGGATGAACCGCCTGTAGTAGCCGGCCAGCCCCATGAACCTCCTGACCTCTTTTTTCGTCTTGGGCGCCAGACAGGCTGAAATGGTGGTTGTTTTCTCTACCTGTGGCCGCACCTGCCCGCCGCCCAAGTGGTACACCAGATACCACACCTCCCTCCGTCCAACCGCACACTTCTTCGGGTTGGCCGTGAGCCCCGCCTGCCTCAGGGACTCGAGCACTGCCCCCACCTGCTGCATATGCTGCTCCCATGTCTCACTGTGAATGATGACATCATCCAAGTAAGCAGCAGCATATGCAGAGTGGGGACGGAGCACCCGGTCCATGAGCCGCTGGAAGGTGGCTGGAGCTCCGAACAACCCGAAAGGAAGTGTGATGAATTGGTATAAACCATACGGAGTGGAGAAGGCCGTTTTTTCCTTAGACTCTGGAGAAAGGGGAATCTGCCAATAGCCCTTGGTTAAATCCAGCGTCGTGTAAAAGCGAGCGGTGCCTAGCCGATCCAAGAGTTCGTCGACCCGGGGCATTGGATAAGCATCGAATTTGGATACCTCGTTCACCCTGCGGTAGTCCACACAGAACCGGATTGACCCGTCGGACTTACGTACCAGCACGACGGGGCAACACCAGTCACTGGTGGACTCTTCTATCACTCCCATTTCTAGCATAGCCTGAAGCTCCGCCTGAACAATTTTCCTCTTATGTTCAGGCAACCGATAGGGCCGTGAACGAATGGCCACGCCCGGGGCCGTTTCTATGCGGTGGTGTATGAGAGAGGTGCGCCCTGGCAGCGGAGAGAACACGTCGGCAAACTGCCTTTGCAACGAAGCAACGTCTGCTCTCTGGCCCGGTGAGAGATTGTCGCCACAACAGACCGGGGCTAATTTGTCGCTTTTAATGACCTCTGGTCCCAACTCATCTCTCTCAATCACCGTGGTGGCCAGAGAAACAGACGCCACCTCCCTCCATGCTTTCAGGAGGTTAAGGTGGTAAATCTGTGTTGCTCCTCTGTCAGAACGCACCACCTCATAATCTACGTCCCCCACTCGTCGTGTGACCACGAAGGGTCCTTGCCACTTGGCGAGTAGTTTAGAGCTAGAGGATGGGAGTAATACAAGCACTTTATCTCCCGGTGAAAATTGTCTCAGTTTCGACCCTCTGTTGTACAGGCGCTGCTGACGTTCCTGAGCCTGGAGCAAATTCTCCCGTGATATCTGCCCCAGTGAGTGGAGTTTTTCTCGCAGGTCCATAACGTACTGTATTTCGTTTTTACTGGTGCTTGGACCCTCCTCCCAGTTTTCCTTAACTAGGTCCAAAACACCCCGGGGCTTCCTACCAAATAAAAGCTCAAAGGGAGAAAATCCCGTGGAGGACTGGGGCACCTCCCGCACTGCAAACAACAGAGGATCTAGCCATTTATCCCAATTACGACTATCTTCGTGAACGAACTTACGAACCATGTTCTTTAGTGTTTTGTTAAACCGTTCCACTAGGCCGTCGGTCTGCGGATGGTAAACACTAGTCCGTATTGAATGGACGCCTAGTAGTTCATACAGCTCGCGTAGTGTGCGTGACATAAACTGTGTGCCCTGGTCAGTCAGGATCTCTTTCGGGATCCCGACTCGGGAGATAATGTGAAACAGTGCCTGCGCGACGCTCTTTGCAGAGATATTACGCAGCGGCACTGCTTCGGGATATCGCGTTTCATAATCCACTAGGACTAGTACAAAGCGATATCCCCGTGCACTCCGGTCTAATGGCCCGATGAGGTCCATACCAACTCTCTCAAAAGGCACCTCAATCAATGGTAACGGGCGCAAAGGCGCTCTGGGGATGGCCGGCGGGTTAACCAGCTGACATTCACGGCAAGATGCACACCACCGCTTCACATCTGCGCGAATGCCCGGCCAATAAAATCGGGCCATTATCCGGTGTAGTGATTTGTCGTACCCTAGGTGACCTGACATGGGGTTATAATGAGCCGCCTGGAAAACCATTTCTCGACGGCTTTTTGGCACCAACAACTGGGTATTTATCTCTCCTGTCTGTGTGTCACGGCTTACACGATACAGCCTGTCCCTAACCACCGTAAAGTGTGGGTGAGTGAGTGCTGCGTTTGGGTGTAGCTGGGAGCCATCAATACTCACCATCTGGCCGAAGCCGTGCTGAAGGGTCTCGTCTCTCGACTGTTCGAGGGGGAAATCCTCCACGGGAAACACCAGCGGGTCCAGAGGGGCCTCCGCGGCCCCCTCCGTGTCAGTTTCCCCCTCGACGTCGTCAGCCGCCTCCGACTCTCCACTAAACACCGCACACAACTCACATTTCCCTGCCGTCCGTGAACGCACCCCCATAGCCCCCGCTAGCTTAGCAAACCCCGGCCAATTCGTTCCCAAAATCAGGGGGTGCGTAAGGCGAGTGCTAACTCCAGCCCTGACTCTATGCTTTTTCCCCTTATAAGACATTTCCAGCGTCACCTCCGGGTACTGGTGAATATCCCCATGCACACACCTCACCTTCATCCACGATGCTTCAATCAATGCCCCAGGCCGAACCAAGCGCTGATGGATCATCGTCTGATTACAGCCCGTGTCCATCAGAGCCTGGTGTGTACCCCCCTGTATACATACCGGTATACGGTACGTCCCTTCCAAATCGGGGGAGGCAACTGGCGGTCCCGCAACCCGAACCAGCTGTCCGACCTCCATGAGAGGACACTCCCGTCGGAAGTGGCCGGGCTGCCCGCACCGCCAGCAATCCTGTCCTGACGTCTGAGGAGCCCCCCGTGTTGCCGGACGACCAGAAGCATAGGCCGGACCCTGGGGAGAGATAAACACAGGAGGGTAAGGTAGGGCTTGGGGGAAAAGTGTCGGGGCTGCGGGGTTGGGGCCGTGTGGTGGTGGGGAGGGAAGGGCAGCTGCTCCCGGAAACCTCCTCCTCGGGGCTGGGACGGGTCGGGCCGCTGAAACGGCTGGTGGTCGGGGCTCCTCTTTCATGCTCCGCCGGGGAAGCGAGAGGTGGTCCTCCGCGAGGACGACGGCTGCTTCCAGGTTGGCGGGGCGATGGCACTGGACCCAATTCGCCGTCGAAGATGGCAGGCCGGCGATTAACTGCTCCAGCGCCATCTGCCCGACGACTTCCTCAGCGGAGCGCACCCACGGCTGGAGCCAGCGGCTCGCTGCATCCCGGAGCCGCTGCGCGTAGGAGAAGGGCCGGTCAGCGTCCTCGAAGGGGAGGGCCCGGAACCGGCGGCGATGTCCCTCTGGCGTGCTGCCAAGCCGGTCCAGTATGGCCTTCCTCAGATGCCGGTACACATGCCGAGAGGCTGCTGGCAGGCTGTGGGCGGCTAGCTGCGCATCCCCAGATAGCAGAGGCAATAGCCGGGCCGCCCACTCCTCCTCTGGCCACCCGCACGCCACCGCTGTGCCCTCAAAGATGTCCAGGTATGCCTCCGGATCATCCTCTGCCGTCAACTTCTGGAGGGCAATTGAAGGCGGTCGGGCCGGGTTGGTCGCGGGATCGGCCTCCTGAGCGGTCGGACGCTGCAGCAGCTCCCGTAGGAGAGCCCGGTCCTCGCGCTGGCTCGAGGCGATCCCGAGCAGAGCCTTGCTCTGCTGTCGCTGTAATGCTGTGGTGGTCTCCTGCATGTGAGCGAGACGTTGGAGGGCCTGCCCCAGCGGGGTTTCTCCTTCCGCCATGATGTCCCTGTTCAGGCGCCACTGTGAGCCTCTCCGCTCACACAGGGTTCAATTATGGACGGAAGAGCAGGTTTGTGTAACATATATGGCGTTTATTAGCTCCAAACAAAAGTATCCACTACTCCAACGTTGCCCGCGTGGCAACCTTCACAGGTCCTTTTGCCCCCTTCCAGGATCCCGCCTACTGCAAAACAGCCCAGAACCAGGTTACGACATGCTTTTATTCCGGCACTGATTACCTGATTCCGATCAGCTGTCTGGCCTCCGGCCGAGCCACTCCCTTCACTCCAGCAGCCGGCGCCCTAACCCCACCCCGCTGCCACAGTCCTTATATGAATCCCAAATGAACTTTGAATTGGCCTTGCCCTCTGCATGTCAACATTCAAACATAAACTGTCAAGCAAATCCCCTCATGCACGTTTAGGCAGGAAGTACACAATGATAACACTTACACACTGTGGTGGGTAACGCTCCACAAGAGGGCAGTGTTGTTGAATGCAGCTCCAGACTCCTCCCCCAATCAGGCCCTGCTATAAAAGGCACCTTTGTTCCCTCTTTGCTGAGTCATGGTTGGTGGTACAGGTAGGCAGTTTACTTTGTTGCACAAGTTTTCCTCAGGCTCAACACTGACTTTCTGCTTTCTCATGTTTGTCCTGCTTCCCTGTTTGTCCAGGATACCAGTGATGTGTTAATTACCCACACCTGCTGTGGTGAATAGGTCGAAAACATTCAAGTGAATTGTTTGTGTGCAGCATGGCAAATGATTTTACCCCCCACATTTTGTAGGTTCACCTGCTGCTGTTTAATTGCCAATGTTTATCCTTCAATGTTTAGCTTAGCATTTGCCAATTGTTCATACTGTTTAAGAACCAACATGGATTTTGTTTTATTTTAAAGTGGTTTTTAGTGAAGTTCATTGCTGTTAACCGGGAAACTTTTGACGCCATCCTCGATCCTTCCTTGTCATGTAAGTGCCTTTGTCATTAATATTATGTTTGTAGGAATTGCAGTTGTTTTCTATAAAATGGATGCTTAATTGATTTTATCCCACTGTTTTGGGGTAGTAAACGCGGTCATTTGAGTGGTTTTGGTCGGCCTTTTGAGATTCTTTTGTCGGTCTATTGAGGTGGTTTATGCGGTTGTTTGGTCGGTCTATTGAGGTGGTTTGGTCGGTCTATTCAGGTGGGTGAGGGAATGCTCCGGCATTGGGACAAAATTAACATGGGATCACTCCGGTCATTGTACGTACTTCGTCTCACTGGAATATTAACGGTCAGATTGAATACAACATCGACCCAATTTCTCCGGGCAATGACGGGAGAGTTTTGAAAGTGACAAAAAACTGTTCCAAACATTTAAAAACACTTAAACAATTAAACAATGTTTACCCAGGATTCAGGCACCTTCCCTGGCTTGTAAAATGCGGTGATGTGCCCTGGAAGTATCAGACTATTTAAAACATGTATACCCAGGATTCAATCACTTTTCCTGGCTTGTAAAGTGCTGTGAAGCAGCCTGTTCTCTGGGTGCAGTCTGGGTGCAAGAGCCATGTGCTGCAAGGATCTCTCTGGGTGTCCTCTGTGGGTCTCACAGCCTGCTTGTCTCTGGGTGCGCTCTCCCTCTATTCACACCACTTTTCCCCAGCTTTCAAAGACTTATTCCTGGGTAGAAAAGCCATGTGCATCACCCTGGATCTCTGCATATGTGCCTGTGAGTCTGAGACCCTGCTAACAGCAGTGACTCTGATGTTTTCATCTTCTTGTACATTTCATGACTTAAATGTGGACGAAATGGAGAGTTTCCTGTCCATACTGACATGAATATGTCCATAACACCGGATGTTTATGCAGTCAAATGTACATTTGAATTAAAACAGTTTAATGCACTTTTAACACTCATGTACCCACGATTCAAGCTACTTTCCTGGGTTACAAAGTGCTGTGAAGCAGCCTGTCCTCTGGGTGGAAGAGCCATGTGCTGCATGGAGCTCTCTGTTGCCCCTTTCACACCAACGCGTTTTCAGCTCCGGCTCGGAGCTGGAGCCTGGAAAGTACCGTTTTTTCCTGTTCACACCGCAGAGGCGCCGCCTCTTAGCTCCGGAATCCAGTTCACTTCCAGCTCCAAAAAATTGTCAGTCTAGAGCAGAGGTGCCCAGTACGTCGACCGCGGGGGCAATGCTGGTAGATCGCGAGTCATTCATAAAAAAAGAAATCCGGCTCCGTTAAAATAGACAAAACAGGTTTTGATCCCTCCTCCCTTGGCCTCCCTGCCACTTAATTCAGGAGATTACTTGATTGACAGAAAAAGCGACCTATCGCTTCCCAGTTTGTTAACCCAGAATGCAAAGCGATACAAAATGAGTCAAGTGCCGGGAAAACATTCACATTCAAAGGTTATTTGCCTTATTTGTAAAGCAAGCGTCGCTCTGCCAAAGAAAGGTAACGTGGAGAGGCATTATCGGAGTGTTCACAAGGCATATGACAGCGACTTCCCTCCGAGTAGCGAGTTGAGAAAGAGAAAGGTCATGTATTATTGCTACACAAACATTATCTCACAGTCTTAGTGTCGCCAACTCGTTTCTAACATGCAAAAAGACACAAAAATTCGTCTATGGTCGGTGTATTTTCGACCTGTATCTCTCTCCCCGTCTGTGTGCGAGGGGATGGGGCAGTTTACACACACTCAGCTGCTACATGCAGAAACACACTGCAGGGATGGCGGAGAGAAGCGCTCCAAGGTGAGGTTAAATGTTACCCGTCTTGAGGTGGACAATGCTCGTTGCCAAGAGTGCCAAGTGCCAAGAGGGCGGTAACACGAGCAATTTGTCTAAACATTTAGCAAAAGTGCACCACATTCAGACGGAGAAATGCACCGGGTTCGACTGTCTTTCTAGCAGCTCTGTAGCCCCCATCCACGAGGAACGTTTCCACGTCAGGTGTTATGTATGCTAGCAGCAACACAGTTAACTACATTATACAAACATGTCTACCAACCAAAATTAAAGGAGGTAACAGAGTTACTCTTTATTTTGTTAAAGTTTCAGCTATTCTGTTTACAGTTCTGTCATCACATTTAATACGTTTTGTTAAAACATTGTTGTTTCTTTTGATGTGAAATATTATATATTTAATTTAAATAAAAAGCAATGTTAATTTTGTTCACAATTTAAGTTAATTTAATAATATATGTATTTTTGAATCAAGTATTCATCTTTATTGTCTTGTTAGTTTCCACATGCCTGAAACAACCTCAAGCAAAATCTAAAAGTTGATGGCTAAATAAGAGCATTTGAGAAATTGTGCAAGGCATACAGTAATAGTCGATTGATCGTTTCATTAACCGATAGATTAATCGATTATCAAATGAGTCATTTGTTGCAGCCCTATTGTAGTTATCCCATGTATAAATAAAACGTGTTATTCAGCAACCCCTGCAATTTGGGATTTTATTTTTGGTTGGTAGACCTCGGTGAGCTGGTCATTTCAAAAGTAGCTCACCAGCCAAAAAAGTGTGGGCACCCTTGGTCTAGAGGCAAGAGCTTCGGAGCTAAGAGGCGGCATAGCTTACGTCTCTCTTACGTCGAGGCGGGGGCAGGGGCAGATTCGTCGTTGAAGTAGATGCTGAAGACCACAAAGAAGTCTTGCATTTCGCATGTGATGTTTGTAAAGTTCCAAGTGAAGTCGTCCCTTGTAAAGTCGTCCGATGCCTTCCATTTAGTTTCGTAAGAGGATAACCAAAGCGAACAGCGCTTCAATACAATCGGCCATTGTTGTTGTTGTCGATGTGAGGGATATCGGCGCGGTTTGGATTTTATGAAGCAGGCACGTGAACTGTGACGTCATGACGCAGCAGCGGCAGCTCTGGGCGGTGTGAACAGAGCGGGAGCAGAAAAGGGAAACCGGAGCTGAACCAGAAAAGCTCCCGCTCGGAGCTAGAACGGGAAAAGTGCTGATGTGAAAGCCGCATGAGTGTCTCTGTGTGAGTCTCACACCCCGCTTCTCTTTGGCTGCTCTCTCCCTCTGTTCACAGCACTTTCCCCAGCTTTCAAGACTTATTCCTGGGTAGGAAAGCCATGTGCATCACCCTGGATCTCTGCATAGGTGCCTGTGAGTGTGAGACCCTGCTAACAGCAGTGACTCTGCTGGGTGACAGAGTGCTGTGAAGCAGCCTGTTCTCTGGCTGGAAGAGCCACCTGCTGCTGCGTGGATCTATCTGGTTCTCTGTGAGTCTCAGACCCTGCTAACAGCAGTGAACCTGCTGCCAGCATTGTGCACAGATTGATCAGTTTTTAACACTACTTAAGCCCAGCTCAGAGCCTTGGGGCGGAAGAGCCAACTGCTGCATGGAGCTCTCTGTGTGTCTCTGTGAGTCTCACACCCCGGTGCTCTCTCTCTCTGTTCACAGTACTTTCCCCGCCTTTCAGAGACTTATTGCTGGGTGGAAGAGTCTTGTGCATCACCCTGGATCTCTGCCTGTCAGTCTGAGACCCTGCTAACAGCAGCCTGTCCTCTGGGTGTGCTCTGTGGGTCTCACAGCCCACTTCTGGGTTACAACGTGCTATGAATCAGCCTGTCCTCTGGGTGGGAGAGCCATGTGCTGCAAGGAGCTCTCTGTGTCTCTGTGTGAGACTTTGTCAGTTTATGGAGCTTAGCCCACAAATCCTGGAGGTTCCAGGCCGAATTTGGGAGCTCATAGGCGGCCTGCCATGAGCCCCCATCCGTGGAAAGAAGAAAAAAGTAAAGAAAATGGTCAATTAAAATAATCAAAAATGAAGTTTAAAAAAATTCTCGAAAAAATGACTGAGTGCCAACGGAGAAGGGGCTCAAAAAAGTTCAACCGAAGCCCCGGACACTTTCCCACTCCCCCATCACAGGGGGAGTGGGAAAGTCCAACTTACAACGGAGAGGGGAAACCAAACCTCCCCTTCTCCGTAAAAAAAAATGCATTCATTATTTTCAGACTACTGTCCGCACGAAATCGGAAACCCGGTTTTTGAGAGGACTCAGAAAAAAAACGGCTGTCTTCACTCCATGTGTACTCTGGCTCGGATACAATTGTTGCATGGAGACCCCCCAGCATGGTTTTTACCAAACTTTAAGTTTTTGAACTGGTCTCTGGAGGAATGTAAGGGGAGTTGTCAGGGGACTCTACCCGCCTGATGAGACACTATTTTCGGATACTTTTTTTCATTTTCACCCCTTTTCTATGGATCTCCAAAAAGTTAACTCAGACTTTTTCTGACTCTGGAGGAATGTAAGGAGAGTTGTCAGGGGACTCTACCTGCCTGATGAGACACTATTTTCTGATACTTTTTTAAATGTTCACCCCTTTTCTATGGATCTCCAAAAAGTTAACTCAGACTTTTTTCTGATTTCTCACTGATCGAATGACAAACGCGGCCCGGCCTCGTGCCGGTGCTCTGGCGGTCGGTTCCTCCGAACTGCGGGTTCGACTCTGATGGCCGGGAGGGTGTGCTGTGTGGGGGTAACCCTGCGTGTCTCTTTCCTCCCGGCCCGACCGATATGAAGCGTGACCAAGACGAACCGTCTGACTCAGGTGTCCCACCACGGGTCAAGCAGCGGGGTGGATGTTCCGGGCTGGAACCTCCCACCTCCGCCGCGGTGCGCCAGGCAAACACTGTTTCTCGAACCCTCCACTGTTTCATAGCGGCCTTCGTCGGCTGCGGCATTCAGCAATTGGCCTTGCTCCGGGAACCGGTTCCCCCGGGGATCAGTGCTCGGTGGCTTCACAGTGTGCAACTCAATTTTGACAGGATGACAACTGGTGACTTTTAGAATTGTGTGAGTAACATTGTGTTTTTAGACTTCTCTGTTTCAGTGTGTGTACTCTGTATCAATGCTCTGTAGTTGATCTGACTGAAATTGTGATTTTAAATCTCAAAACCGCTACAGTATCTGTCAGGCAGAAACTTGGGACAAGTCATTTGACTGAAACCTTAAAACTGAACTAACTGACTGCTAGGGTTAACTTTGATTTAAACATTTGTAGAATACTAAGAGCTTTATTGAGTAGGTGTAACTGTATTAAGGGTTAAACTCATAACTTTATAACTTAGGGTTTAATGTCATTGTAAAACCATTGGGCCACTGAAAAGACAATAACAACTCAGAGGGAGCCAGTCTAGATTTCCTTTTGAGGGCCACCAGCTGCAGAGAGTTAACTAATTAAAGGGACGTGGCCCCACAGCTGTGAGAACTCAGCAATCAGGTGTCCATTTTAGGTAGCACTTTCCTGGAGCGTCAGCGTCAGACAGACAAAGACATTAGAGTACTGCGGGAGTCACGAGGGTGGCAAAGAGGAGGCAAATCCTACTTTGATTGAACTAAGTATCGCTGGTGTTTTATTTTATTTGGTTGTCTAGCCCCTCAGGCTATAATCATGTGTATTTTCTCCATTCCTGTTCATGTGTCTTCTCGCAATTATCACTGGCCCCGTGTATCTCGTAATCGATATAACCGGCCTGCTCTCATCTATCCCACATGCTTCACTGAGATCCAACATCTAGTTTCAGGTGGCCTGTGGAATTGCCAGTCAGCTGTTCCTAAGGCTGACTTCATCTCTGGCTACGCCTCCCTGCAGCCTCTGGATTTCCTTGCTCTCACTGAGACCTGGATTACTCCATCCAACACATCCACCCCAGCAGCTCTCTCCACTGCATATTCCTTCTCCCATACACCCAGACCAACTGGCAGAGGAGGTGGCACTGGTCTCCTGCTCTCTCCCAAATGGAGCTTTTCCCTCTTCAAGCTACCTAACTTCACTCCTTCCACCTTTGAATTCCATGCCGTCACAGTAACCCATCCTATACAGTTCACCATTGTTGTTCTCTACCGTCCACCAGGCGCCTTGGGGGACTTCTTGGAGGAATTAGATAATCTCCTCTCACACATCCCTGAAACTGGCCCTCCCGCTGTACTTCTCGGAGACTTCAACCTCCAGACGGGAAAGATAGACAAACTAACATCTCTGTTAACCGCCTTTGCTTTCTCACTGTCTCCGTCCCCACCGACTCATAAAGCTGGCTATGTCCTTGATCTCATATTCTCAAGGAACTGCGCTTCTTCTAACCTCTCTGTAAACCCGCTCCACACATCCGATCACTTCTTCATTTCATTCTCTCTACCCCTTTCCAAACATAACAAACTAATCTCTTCTCATCCTGCACTTGTCCGCCGTAACCTTCGCTCCCTCTCCCCCTCTACCTTTGCCTCATCGGTGCTCTCAGCCCTCCCTTCCTCTGACTCGTTCCAACTCCTGCCTCCAAACTCTGCTGCAGAAACTCTCCTCTCTACTCTCTCATCCTCTCTGGACTCGCTCTGTCCTCTCACATCTCGGCAGGCTCGTCAGTCCCCTCCTGCTCCCTGGCTAAATGATGCACTGCGTGCTAATAGAACCGTCCTTAGGGCAGCAGAGCGGAAATGGTGGAAATCCAAACACCGTGACGATCTCCTAACCTATCAAGCTCTCCTCTCCTCTTTCTCTGCTTCGATCTCTCAGGCAAAAAGCACTTTCTTTCAAGATAAGATCCAATCTTCCTATTTTAATCCTAAAAAACTATTTTTCATCTTCTCCACCCTCTTGGTCCCTCCAAAAGCCCCTCCCCCCTCCTCACTTCTGTCAAGCGACTTTGTTACCCACTTTGAAAAAAAGGTTGATGATATTCGCTCTTCTTTTTCTGACTCACCTTTACTCACCGCTGGGTCACGAGACCCTCCTTCCACCAACACACTAACCTCCTTTTCCCCTCTCTCTCCAAGTGAGGTTCTTACCCTCATTACCTCTGCCCGCCCTACCACCTGTCCTTTGGACCCTATCCCTTCAAACCTCCTTCAGACTATCGCTCCTGATATTCTACCGTTTCTCACCCATTTCATCAACACTTCTCTAACTTCTGGTCACTTTCCAAACAGTCTCAAGGAGGCAAGAGTAAACCCTCTCCTAAAGAAACCCACTCTCAACCCGTCTGATGTTATAAACTACAGGCCTGTCTCTCTCCTCCCGTTCCTGTCTAAATCACTTGAACGCGCTGTCTTTAAACAACTCTCCTGCTATCTCAATCAGAACAACCTTCTGGATCCGCACCAGTCTGGTTTCAAGGCAGGTCACTCCACAGAAACTGCTCTCATTGCTGTCACGGAGGAACTGCACACTGCCAAAACTGCATCCCTCTCCTCTGTCATCATCCTGTTGGACCTGTCTGCTGCATTCGACACGGTGAACCATCAGATACTCCTTCGCACTCTCCAAAAACTTGGAGTTTCAGGCTCTGCACTTTCCCTCCTCACCTCATACCTGAAAGACCGTACCTACAGGGTGACTTGGAGAGGGTCTGAGTCCGACCCTTGTCAATTAACTACAGGGGTCCCTCAGGGCTCTGTTCTTGGTCCCCTCCTCTTCTCCCTGTACACAAACTCGCTCGGATCAGTCATTAGCCCGCATGGATTTTCTTACCATTGCTACGCTGACGACACCCAATTAATTCTGTCCTTTCCCCGCTCTGAGACCCAGGTCGTCGCACGCATCTCTGCTTGTCTATCTGACATCTCTCAGTGGATGTCTGCTCATCACCTCAAGCTCAACCTTGACAAGACTGAGCTGCTCTTCCTTCCGGGAAAATATTGTCCGACTCTTGACCTAACAATCAACATCGGCACCTCAGTTGTTTCCCCGACTCAGACTGCAAGGAATCTGGGTGCGACCCTAGATAACAACCTGTCCTTCACTGCAAACATCGCTGCTACAACCTGCTGCTGCAGATACACGCTTTACAACATCAGGAGGATACGTCCCCAGCTGACCCAGAAAGCGACTCAGGTTCTGGTCCAGGCTCTCGTCATCTCACGCCTAGACTACTGCAACTCCCTCCTGGCTGGTCTACCTGCATGTGCCATCCGACCTCTGCAGCTCATCCAGAATGCAGCGGCTCGTCTGGTCTTCAACCTTCCTAAATGTTCCCACACCACTCCGCTCCTCCGCTCCCTTCACTGGCTTCCGGTAACTGCTAGAATCCACTTCAAGACACTGGTACTTGCTTACCATGCTGCGAATGGATCTGGCCCTTCGTACATCCAGGACATGGTTAAACCGTACACCCCAGCGCGTGCACTACTTCTGCATCAGCCAAACGACTCGCTGCACCCTCGCTGCGAGGGGGACCCAAGTTCCCATCGGCGAAAACACGTTGGTTTGCGGTCCTGGCTCCAGGATGGTGGAATGAGCTCCCCATTGACATCAGGACGGCAGATAGCTTGCACATCTTCCGGCGCAAACTGAAAACTCATCTCTTTCGACTCCACTTCGAGCGATAGAACTATTAACGAAGCACTTTTATACTAATAAAGGACTGGCTTATCTAAAGCCAGTTGAGTAGCACTTGAAATGTTTGGCTCTATGAAACCTGATGTACTTATATGATTCTGTTTTCTTCAAGGTTGTGTCTTCCTGGTCGAATGCACTTATTGTAAGTCCCTTTGGATAAAAGCGTCAGCTAAATGCAATGTAATGTAATGTAATGTAATTAGATTCAGCCCCTAGTGTTGCTGATAGAGGCTTAGTTTGTCGGGGGACATCTTACTTCTTCCTTCTCTCTGTCTATACCTGTGTACTCTCATGTTCCGATTAACCCAGCTTCCCCAAATTTCTTTCTTTTTGGTGTCTATATACGCCGGGATCCGGAGTCATGGATGATCCTGCGGTCCTGTGTCCTGGATCACGATCCCTGGATCTTGAGTCGTGGCTGTGGTCCTGGATCATAGGTCCTGGATGGATATCCTCGTGGATTCATCTTCTTATTCTACACACATGCATTTCCAAACATTTGGACTACCTATGTTGCAAATGTATTATCTTTTCAATTTACACACGGCATCTATTGCACGTCTGTCCGTCCTGGGAGAGGGATCCCTCCTCTGTTGCTCTCCCTGAGGTTTCTCCCATGTTCCCTTTAAACTGTGGGTTTTCTCCAGAAGTTTTTCCTTTGTACGATGTGAGGGTCTAAGGACAGAGGGTGTCGTATTGTCATACTGATATTCTGTACACACTGTGAAGACCACTGAGACAAATGTAACATTTGTGATATTGGGCTATATAAATAAACATTGATTGATCCATCCTCCACCAGCAGGACATGGCCATCGTTCCGTACCCCTGTATTGCTCAGGAACACAGAAGCTCGGCGCGCTAGACGGGCAGTGGCCCCCGTGGCTGGGAAAATGTCACCCACACCTCCCAGGATTTGGTAGTGGGCGTGCGAATACAATGCGGCACATCACCCTTCCACCCAGCATGGAGGCGGTAATGACAAAGTAACGGGACTACAACGCGGGGATCGATCCAGACACAAATTTGTCAGAAAATGTGCAGTCTAAGTTGAGCCGGGTCAAGCATTTTCTACTATTTATGGGGCGAGACTCTCCCCGTCTGTCAGACTGGCTGTTCCTGAAGGACACTTCAAAGATCCGTGCCTGGCCACGAGGTCACACAAAACCTGTTTGCCCATGTCAGGGAGACAAGCTGGAGCTACTTAGTCCGTCCTTTGGTGCTCTCTGAGGGGCCACAGATAGGTGGTTTTCGCGGTCTGTTTCCTGGTTGTGTGAAAAAACCTGTTTGCCCATGTCAGGGAGACAAGCTGGAGCTACTTAGTCCGTCCTTTGGGGGTCTGTGAAGGGCCACAGAGAGGTACTTTTCACGGTCTGTCTCCTGGAAGTGTGAAAAAACCTGTTTTCCCCAGTGAGGGAGAGATGCTGGTGGTCTGTAGTCCGTCCTTTGGTGGTGTGTGAGCCGCCACAGAGAGATGCTTTTCTTAGTCTGTCTCCTGTGAAATAGCCTGTTTGCCATTGTCAAATCTTGCTATTAATGAATAATATTTAATAGGAATCTCTGTTAGACATATGTTGAGATTCTGCTATTTATTCTGAAATATCACATTCTGAATGACCCATTTTAAGGGTTAGGGTAAACACATTGGTCTGCTGGTCCCCCAACCCCCCCATTTACTGGGGCAATTAACCCTATGAGGGATTGTGTACGCATTACCCTCTTCGACTGCCAGGGGGCACTTGGGAGCTTATATGTCCATGTGTTATGGACGCATCAGCCAAACGACTCGCTGCACCCTCGCTGCGAGGGGGACCCAAGTTCCCATCAGCAAAAACACGTGGGTTTGCTATCCTGGCTCCAAAATGGTGGAATGAGCTCCCCATTGACATCAGGACAGCAGAAAGCTTACACATCTTCAGGCGCAGACTGAAAACTCATCCCTTTTGACTCCACTTCGAGCGATAGAATTACTAGCAAAGAACTGCTAACAGAGCACTTATATACTAATAAGGGACTGGCTTATCTAAAGCCAGTTGAGTAGCACTTGAAATGTTTGGCTCTATGAAACCTGATGTACTTTATGATTCTGTTTTCTTCAAGGTTGTGTCTTCCTGGTCGAACGCACTTATTGTAAGTCGCTTTGGAAAAAAGCCTCAGCTAAATGTGATGTAATGTTAACATCAGAGCCCACTTTTATATTTCCAAAAAAGTCAAAATCAGTGAACACTAGGTGTGGATGTGTACTGTGTACGCGTACATATATATATATATATATACATATACATATATATATACATATATGTATATATGTATATATACGTATACATATATGTATATATATACATATATGTATACATATACACATTTATATATATATATATATATATATACACACATATATATATATACATATATATACTTTTTCAACTAAAAATCATTTTGTGAAAATTGACGATCTGGACACAATTTGATAGAGCATATCACAATTATTTTAATATTTAATTATTTAAAGGACAGTGCACATTAATCAACATTGCTGTAAACGTGCCACTATTAGCCAGCAGGCTACTTTTCAGCTGTTGTCCAACAACAACATGACTAGAGAAATAAAAACATAATTAAAAAGAATACACTCAGCAACAGACAACAGCAGTACAACAATAAATAAGAACAGACACACATGCAAACAGATTAAATACTATCATACTATGATACAGTTTAAAGTGTTCAGATTTTGATTGCTTAAAAGCCAGTTGTTATGATAGTGGTTAAATGTATGATAGGAGGTGTTATTCCTTATCTGTATCGGTAGTGTGTTCCAGAGTGTTGGTGCCCTCACAGAGATCATAGATCTCTCATAGATCATCAGTCATAGATACAGAACAGAGATCACATGGCAAAGAAACAAACAAGAAACATACAGGTACATACAGAACTTTCCCTATTGCACATACATAAATCAAATATTGCATTTTCCCTATTGCATTCATACATAATCAAATGTTTCCCTACTGCATTTATACATAAATCAAATATTGCACCTTCGCTACTGCATTCATACACAATCAAATATATCTACTTATTTCAATGACTACTATTATTATTGACTCACTTTACCAACAATAAAATGCCACATTCCCACATTTATATCTGTATTTATTTGCTCATTTACTTATGTATTCGTGTTTTTATATATTTCTTCATTCCTGTATTTCTGCATACATTTATTTCCAAATTCATTTATTTATAGTCATGTCATGTTTCGTCTTGTCTGATAAGGAGCAGCAGGGGGTGCTGTTGCAGTGTGAGTGAGTGGCTTCCGCTGATGCTGCTGCGGCGGCTCAGTGTCCATGTGATTTAGTCATATAGATAGTTGTTATTATATTTAGTTATTATAGTTATTATATGGCTCTGATGTGACCTAATAGCAAATGCGTCAGTTGTTTAGTTTGTCTTGGAGCCTATGAATATTCTTCAAAGTCAACAATGAGACAGACAGGAAGTGACGTAGTCCCACTGCAACTGCCTTCACGCTGTCACTGGGTCCTATAAATATAACTTCTGTTGATTGGACTCTAACTGTCCCTGTGGTGTACCCTAATGAGTGTCGGGTCTTGGTGTGGGAGACTGGGGTTCCAGTCTTGCGGGCACATTGTTTTGAAGGAAATGTCTTCCATCACTATATAAATATGACTTCTGTTGATTTGATTTTAATCGTCCAGGTGGCGTGATCACCCAGCGTCTTTGCGTGGTACATTGGGGTTCCAGACTCGCGGGCTCAGAGAGAGAGAGAGAGAGAGATTTCTTTTTAAATATTCATATCAAAGCTCACACATAAATAAAACACATTCAGATCCAGCGTACCATCTTCCCTTGCCGTACATAGAACGTGATTGACCAGATTTCAAACACTTATTGCTGGGTATGAAAGCCTTGTGCATCACCCTGGAGCTCTGCCTAGGTGCCTTTGAGTGTGAGACCCTGCTAACAGCAGTGAACCTGCTGCCAGCATTACAAACATATTAATCAGGGGTTTTAACACTTTTTTCCATGAAAATGATTTTTATTCACTATCATGGGGCTATATAAATCAAATTCCGGGTAATTAGGAGCACAATTCTACCTTTTACTATTTAAATGCATTTGTATTATATATTTTTGGGCTATTAAAGTGACATTTCTGGGTGACTTTGTCAGTTTATGGAGCTTAGCCCACAATTCCCGGAAGTTTCAGGCCGAATTTGGGAGCTCATAGGCGGCCTGCCATGCGCCCGCACCAGTAGAAAGCAGAACAAAGTAAAGAAAATGGTCAATTATATCTTAAAATAATGAAAAACGAAGTAAAAAAAAATTCTCGAAAATACCACAGAGTGCCAACGGAGAAGGGGCTCCAAAAAGCTCAAGTCTTCGGAGAGGGGAATCAAGACCTCCCCTCCTCCGTCAAAAAAATTCATTCATATTTTTCAAGCTACCATCCGCACGATATCGGAAACCCGGTTTTTGAGAGGACTCAGGAAAAAAACGGCTGTTTCACATCATGGAGGAATGTATCCGCTACATGAGTACTTTGGCTCGGATACAATTGTTGCATGGAGACTGTTGGAGATTTGGAGGGATAACTGGTCCGCTTTTCAAATCTCCGCGCGTTCCTATGAAGCTGGTTATAATACAGGAAGGACTCCATATCTACAAAGTAACCGTTAACAATAATCTACTTTAATGGCAATATGACAATGCAATACAATCATTACAATACAACATGATATATTACAGTTATATTGCAATGCTTAAGGAGTAATGCCGGCTTACTCCTGCTCTAGTCCGCATACTACAGAGCTACTTTCACCCGAGGGCAGCATGTGAAGAAGAGGCCGAACGCCAGGGATCCACCGGATATATACCAGAGTAAGAAGGAGGGGTTTGGTGTTAGGTCAGCTGGTCATCTTTTCAGGTCATCTCATTGGGAGACGCAACGCAGCAGGAAACGCAGCAGGAAACCAAACAGGCTCACTTTACAACAAAAGGTCTCAAGGCCTGCATACCTACACCTCCCCCACAGAGCCATAAAACCCTGTTTACTCCAACCAGCCCAGAATGTTTATAGCCATTTGTAGTCCTTACATTTATGAAAGGATAAAACAGAGAAATCAATATAAAACACAAACACAGGTATTGTTTGAACAGTATTCACTTAACTGCTACTATTGATAAGCACCAGAGAAACCCAAGGGACCTCTCTTAACATCACAAACACTGCAGCTAGATCTAAGTTGAATGCAAATCAGGACATGCTCTCACCTTCCCCCATCTTCCTTTGTCCTCAAAAACACATGTCAACAGGCCCCAAATGCAGCTCACAGTTTTACCCAAATTATTCCCATTTTAAGCTTATCCATAGTTTGCTAACATGAATAAATACAAATATAACTCTACAAATCCCCCTTTTTATCTCCTTCTCCAGAGATAAACTTAGACAAGGCATTTTGAAATATACCCACGGTCATTCTTTTCTACTGTGTCCGTAAATCCATCCGAAGCTGGTATTCAGAGTACTTGAAACCTTCATGGAGACCGAACACCACTTTCCATGGCAGTGAAGGAACCATGAGGGGGTAGCTGAGTGCTAGAATCATCAGCCCCCCCCCCCGGAGGAATAGCCCACAAGGACAGCTAATAGGGAGGGGGAGATGCAGCTTGCCCTTCACGGGTAGAACTGATCAGAGCGAAGTAGACTCCTCTGCTGCCTCGACAAGTTCCCTGTGCCGTCCTGGCTTGCCGTGTCTTTGTCTCCCAATCCGCTGACGGCAGCTTCTGGGCTGCCTGCTAGAGAGATGTCTTCCTCCTCCTCGTCCTCCGGCCCGCTGATGGCGGCTTCCGGGTCGATGCTGTAGAGATGTCTCCAGGGTCCTCCTTCTCCGGCCCGCTGATGATGCCTCCCGGGTCGTCTGCTGTAAGGATGCCTCCAGGGTCCTGCTCCTCCAGTCTGCTGCTTCCGAGTAGTCCACGTCTGCCAGGGCCACGTCCGTCCTGATGTCGTCCCCTGGTCCTAGTAGGTGGTTTCCCCGCCGCACACTGGCTCCCGTGGTACGAGCTGTCCCCCTTTTCTCCCAGGCAGACGGCATAAGAGGTCCGCTGGGTCACTCGGTCGGGGTCGGAGAGCCTGGGGTTGAGCCACTTTGTCCTCGTGCTTCTCGGGTCCCCCTTTTGGCGCCGGTGACCTGTGTGGAGAAATCTGATACAACTCCCTCAAGCCTACGCTCAGCTGTTTTGACCCACTTGGAGCCTCTTGGTGGGGTGTCTTGAAACAACAGCCGTCTGTGAACAGGTTTTCTAAATTAATTGTAGACCTCCTATCTGCCAGTGCAGCTTCAGAATCTTAATACTTGGACTGTGCCAACTAAATAAGAACCTCAACATCTTTAGGTAAACTAAATAACATATTTCAATAGCTCTGAATTTCTGACAAGCATCTGTGTTTATTTTTAAATGAAATCCTATTTAAAATCCAAACATAATATGAACTGCTAATGTTTCTGGTAAAGAAACACACTAATGTTATGGATTCAAAAACAACCAAAATCACGATGCTAACAAAGTGAATGATTTCCTGGTGATTCTGCTTCTACCTGTCAGTGCTTAGATATTATCACGCTGAAAAAATGAATACAGAATTCCAACAAACTGTCATCAAATGTCTTTCTATTATAAATTTAGATGAAATGTATATCCTCATAATGACCTAAATAATAAAGTCTATGGCTTTTACTTCTTTACCAGGCTAGTTACATGATGTTGTCTAAATTAAATTCTGTCTCATTACATTACTATGTTTTAGCTTAACTTAACTGTAATATGTTCTTTCTACATTTCAAACCTCAGTTACTCTAATGTCTGTTAAAATATTACAAAATTGTTTCATTATCACAGGTCAACTTCTTCGGTTTCACAGTAGCCCCTTGGCCACTACTTCTTTGTTACCTGTTATAATTCAAATCAATATTTAGAAACATCTCAACCTTCATCAAACAGTATCTTATCCCCAGATATGGAGCAGGTTAATTACATTCAATGCTCAATCCTTAAAAGAAAAATGTAAATTGTGAATTTTACAGCCATGTTGACATTTATACATTATACTCACTCCCCCCTTTTACACATGAAATCATGTGTAACAAAAGCCTGTAATGGGAGGGGAACAAAAACTGTCAGGTAATTGGTTAGGAACATAACGAACATTATTATCATTATTTCCACAGTGAACACTTCAGTGAAAAGAAGTGTTAGTCTCCGTCCTTCAGGCCTAAAAGAAACAGAATCTTCAGATTGTAGTTTTACATTTGCAAACCGCCAACTCATGTGAGAGGAAAATATCACATGTGCGGTTTCCCCTTTTTGTGGAATTTTTAGGAAACCTCTCGTTTCCCTTGGAGCTCCAAAATAATATGTTAGTCCAAAAACATGCTTGGTTAGTTATTGTTTTAGAATCATGCAGTTACACTGATCACATGCCGGCATTCATTCACACTCACACTGTCTGGTTGTCATGTCAAGTTTGGTCAGGTTCACCCCAGAGTCAGTCATCCACAGTGCCTTGTCAAGTTACACTGTCGGTCAGGGTCAAAGGTCAGTTGGTCTCCGTCTTTTTTGGCCATGTGTCGTGCTCTGCAGAGACTTTGACATTTCCGCATAGGCCAGTATCCTTTGTCTACAAAAATATGTCACGATTTCAACTATAATTTTCAAGATGATTCTCACTTGTCATTGGGACTTCCGCCTCCCACTTTTCCTGAAACTTGGTACAAAACTCACTTCCTTCGAGTACCACTACTAATTAAAATGTCTAATGATCTATTTCAGAAACTTTTGTACAATAACTATTATCTTGAGTCAAAACATTACTAGGATCTGTGTCGCTCTGCATTTCATAGCTCATTATAATTCTGGTCTACTTAAAAAACGATGTTAAACTCTTTAGCAGTGTGTGGAACCTTGGGTGTCCGAACATGCAACAATTACTCCCTCCTTTATCAAGGATTTAAAACCGAAGTCTGGTAATAACTATGCCACAATGGTGAAATCAACACTTTAGATTGGAATTTAATATGTGGCTTGGCACTAGCCATTAATACAAACAAAGATTTGTCCTATAGAGTGGTTCCTAAAACTATCCTTTTAATGGTGATCAATATTGTAACCAATGAGATCGCTACTTCATTCACACGTGAATAAAAATGTCTTAAAGAATGAATTGTTAACATGATGAAAATATTGAAGAATATGGTTCTACTCTGTCAGTGTGTTTTAGGATGATTATCATTTTACTTTAATAGTTTCCTCTTTACTGCTATTTTTAATTTACCAAATGATTAATAAATCTTTCTGTCTTTACGTATTTATGAAGTTAATTCAAGTTATTTAAATGTGCGTTTCGTGAATAAGTGTGTTTATGTGTAACTCACTCATTCCCGTTCTCCTTTCCTCCTCCCCTGGTTTTCTCAAGCCGTGACCCCGGCCTCCTCACTTCTAATCGACCATGCCAACTCCTCTGATTCTGTCTTCTCTTCAGTCCATCAGCTGTTGAATCCATCCGCTGTAACTTTTGTAGGCAGCCATTGGCCCAGTCACCTCTGCAGCCCCATCATGCCACTGTTGTTGCACTCCTCCTTTACAGTCTCTCTGCTGTTTTTATGGAGGGCGGATTCTGCTCTCATGTCTATTGTGCCAAATCTCGCGGCGCAGTTTGGAACTTCATGTCCTGTTTGAGGGACCGATGAGAGTTTGCCTCTTTGTCAGCATGCTGGTTTGGTTCTGGATGCCTCAGGTGGAGATAGTTCTGGCTGCAGTCTTGATGTAGTCTTGTTGTTGTTGTTGGTTCAGCTCTGGTTCTCTGTCTGTACGATGGAGAAGGAGGAGTCTCCTGTTGGGTTAGGGTCTCGTTGTCTGCTTGGAGGGTCGGGATCAAAGCCTTTCTAACTCAGAGGGGGAGTCCAGGTCCCGGTACACATTACCTATAAGAAGTCTAGCACACTGATGTTAAATAAATCCAACCCTTTCCACTCTGTCTCTTTCTAATCATACTATCTGTCTTAGTTGTTAAATGCCATCTAAACAACATAATTAATGTCTACTTATGATATTACAAAAACTCACTCCAAAAATTGTTTCATCCATTGTTACATATTTACCCAACACAACTCTGAAATACTTACATGTTTTCAGCATCACATATTCCACACACTATGAAAGAACATCTCCATATCTTCTCTCATTTTAAATCCCACTGTTACTTCGAACAATAGTAAACCTGCAGAGCACACCAATCGGATCACAGTAATGAAATTTGAATCAAGTGTAGGCCTGTCTTCTTTCTGAACATTTATTTATATTGTCTACATTTGCAAACAGTTCGAGTGTAAAATGTGTTTTGCACAATGTATTTACACTCTACAGATTCTTGAGTTTACTCATCTCCTGGTGCTGTCGTTGTAAAAAATGTTCAATCCCTTATTGTTTTGTACCAGTTTACCAAAATCAGTTATAATTAATATACTGGGAACGTGCTTCCCGTCTTCAATACCGGCCAGCAATGTAATGATTAAACTCTAAGCTCGCATAAGTTTCAAGGGTGTGATACCCACTTTCAGCCACTAGATGGCAGCAGCAGAAGTTTCAAGGGTGTGATACCCCCTTTCACAGCGAGTTTGAAGCAAATTGGTGAATTTTTTATTTTAAATAATCACTAGGATAAGGGCCTATTTACCACCATCCGTATGGTTTACAATGTGCATATCTGGGGCTACGAGGTGGGCAACTGTACGGGACCTGCTCTGGGTGATAGCTTAGGCCCACGGCTATAATGTGTGAGACATTTGGGCCTGGCGGCCGTCTTCCCTGTTACTGCAATTGGAGTTTTAAAACTTCAAACGGCCATAAGTCGTTCCAGCGGTTAGGGTTAGGGTTAGGGGCTGTGTTTGGACATGCATAATGTGGAATGCTTACTGCCATTTGACACATTTCCGCACAATGGAACTGGTATATCAGCTTCAAGGAAGGTAAGTGGATATAGTGGGATTAACTAGTAATGTGGCCAATATCCAATACCCAGAGAGCGCACCCAAAGAGCACCCAATCTTTAATTGTAAACTGAATTAAAACAGTCCCCCCGACTTTTGAAACTAATCTACCCACGTTTAGCATGCTATTTTCGGTTATAAAGTGTATCTTATCACCATGGATGTGCCTGTATTTAACAACAAAAAGCTTACAGCACCGGGTATTCCCAGGCGGTCTCCCATCCTAGTACTGACCCGGCCCGACCCTGCTTAGCTTCCGAGATCGGACGAGATCGGGCGTGCTTTTTAAAAAAATGTCTTTTATTATATCAAAACGTAACATATTTACATTTTAAAAACAAACTAGTCCACCTAACCGATCCCCAAAAAAGGAAGGACCCCAAGGCTTCCAACCAAATCAAAATACAATCAATTCACATTACTCATTACTATTATCCATTCATACATATATCCATCTTTCTAATGCTACTAATAACCATCACTTTCCATTTCCACCCTCCCCCATTTACCAGGTTTACATAATCATATATCGACACACTTTTCCCATACATTATCTCCATCACTTATTTTCCACTTTTTTCCTTGAAGCATTCTTCAATTATTCCAGAAACAAATCATCCCATCTTCCTTTTTCCACATCCTCCCTCGTCTCAGCGATCGCCCATGCCTTTCTCTCTTCCCATGCCTTCTCCCATTCTTCCACCGTTTCTCCCTTTCTGCCTCCATACGCCACTTTATGAACCGTGAGTCCATACATATCATCCTCACTTTCTACCCACTCACCCTTTCCATTCATCACTCCTATATTTACGTGTTTCATCCTCCTACCATCCTTATCCACCTTTACCCCAGGCTCTTCATCCTTTCCCCCTCCCTCCCTTATTTCTTCACCTCCCCCCCTCACTTACTTCCACCTCCTCTTCCTCCTCTTCCTCCATCCTATCACCCCATCCCTTCCCCCCCTCCTCTGACTCAACCTCCTCAACCTTTCCCTCCTCTGTTTCCTTCTCATCCTCATCCTCGCTAACCTCCTCTATCCCCAGCTCTTCATCCTTTCCCCCTTCCTCCCTTACTTCTTCACCTCCTCCCCCCCTCAGTCTCCTCCCTCTCCACCACTTCATCATTCTTCTCACTCCCCTTCATCTTCTTTTTTACCTTCCTCCCCTTATCAGGCTCCACACTCTCCAAGCCTCCCCCCCCCCCCCCCCACATTGACCGCATCATCATACCCTTCATTTAACATCACATCATCATCAACACTCCCACCCTCTCGTGGCCTTTTTTCCCCTGCTTCCCCCTCCACATTGACCGCATCATCATTCCCTTCATTTAACATCACATTATCATCAACACTCCCACCCTCTCTTGGCCTTTGTTCCCCTGCTTCCCCCTCCCCTCCCACATCCTCCTGATTTGGGGGGGGGGGGGGGGGGTGGAGAAGTGGGGCCCTCCGGTGGGGGGAATGACCCCTCCTTTCCCTCACCCTCCGCTCCTTTGTGGGGACCTTGCCCTCCCTCTTCCCTCCTCTCTCTCCCCATCCCACAGTTCCTCGCTAAATGTCCCGTCCCATTGCACCTATAGCATTTTATGGCTGGGCACTCTCTGAAAATATGCCCAGGTCTGAGGCAGTTCCTGCATACCTGGCTCTGCCCGTCATGCTTAACACTAAAGAACTCCGCTCCCCCCACCCCTTCAAACTTAGTTGAATAGGGGAGGGATTTTACCTCTCCACCAAACTCCACCCTCAGATATCTAGTACCATCTGCTATCTTTGTCCCCTGTAAGAACTTCCTAATCACCCTTGACACAGGTTTCACCCCCCATTCCAACAGTTTCCGCAATATCGCTTCATCTCTTATATACACCGGCAAAAACATAAAAGATACAATTGTATCCTTTTTCACCAGTTCCCGTGCTTCCACCATCACCCCTTTCACCCTCAGCCCCTCCAACAGCATTTATTTCCCCTCCCATGTGTTCATTGTCACTTCATATTCCCTTTCCCCTTTCATCCTGCACCCCAAAACTCTCCCACACATCTCTTGTATCCCCACTAATAAGTCCAACCTAGTTAATTTATTTACTCCACCTTCCACGGAGACTTTCAGTGTCAGCTCCGCCAGATATTCCACATCCTCCGCACCTTCCTCCTTTCCCTTTTCCCCCGTTTTCTCCTTTCTTTCATTCTTTCCCTCCTGAAGTGTCACCCCCAGACAGCAATGCTGTTTAGGGGGGTTTTTATCCGGAAAATAATCCCAATATTGTCCTTAATCCACCACTTTTCTCGATTTCTCCTCCAAACAATTCATCAGCTCTTTCTCCGTACATCCATCCTGCGCCCCTAGTGTCTCAGGGTGCTATGGCCGTAAGCAAAGAGTCCCCTCCTCGTCCCTGTATTCACATCACTTTTACCCAGCTTCCATACACTAATTACGGGGTGAGAAAGCCATGTGCATCACCCTGTATAAAGCTTCTCTCTTTGCTAGTGCTGCTTCACAGCATCTGAGGTGCTGGAGAGAGCTCTCTGTCTGGGTCACAGCCTGCTGGTCCTCCTCGTCCCTGTATCACTTTTACCCAACTTCCAGACACTAATTACGGGGTGAGAAAGCCATGTGCATCACCCTGGATCTCTAATGTACGTAAGTACCTGAAGTGGACAAAAAACCCTACTTAGGGTTAGGGTTAGGGTTAAGGGTTTAGGGTTTAGGGTTAGGGTTAGGGTTAGGGTTAGGGTTAGGGGTTAGGGTTAGGGTTAGGGTTAGGGTTAGGGTTAGGGGTTAGGGTTAGGGGTTAGGGTTAGGTTTGTGTAATAGCCACCAGATCTCCCCATGTCGCCCGACGACTTCATGGTTATACAGAGATCCAAGGAAAGGCACGCGCACTAGAGGATGTGTCGGCTCTTACCCTAGCTTAGCATCATGACTGAATCATAGGTGTGTAAAGGTGAAGTAGACAGGGTAATTTAAGCTTGAAAGACAGAGACAAGGAGGCTAGCTGTGGTTACGGCGGACACCTCCCCTTGCCGCAATGGCTGTATCTGTTTATGGCCAATTTCCATTCGCCGCCCCCGAAAGGTTCGATCCGGAAAAGGGGTCAGAAAGACCCCTTCTTAGGGAACAAAATAGTCCGCAGTTAGACTGAAGATGGTCTTATTATTTGATATTTAGTTAAGAGTGTACCATTAGTTAATTTTAGTGGTTATAATTAAGAGTCAGATAGCCATTTGTGGAGATGTATTTTTAGGGGAAATAAATGAAATGTCAGTAAAGAATCGCACCAATCCAGACAGGGCCTCACCAAGCCGGGAGAACCGGGTCCAAAAAACATTAGCTGCACCAGGACACCGCTCAATCCGGGCGGAACCAACTCCCCCACCCCCCCAAGGTCGACTCGGAACCGACTGAGGGAATTACCATTCCAGTCCAAATAAAGTCCCCAAAGCCGGGAGGGGGCGCGGTCCAACCAAACCTCGCTGTGTCAAAGTACCGCCCGCTTAAAAATAACCACACCCCTCCTTATCAGACATGGTAGACCGAGGTCTGACTGAGGAAACAACCAAATTATATTTCTAAATTCAATTCGACTTTAGAGAAAAGTGTACCATAAATTGATTACAATTATTTGAATTGAACGTCAACTAGCTTTTTATGGAGAAGATTCCAGGATCAGGCAATAAGATAAAGTGGTTAGGTTTAGAGGTTAAATTAAGGATAAGATGGTCTATTAATTTAAGAGTATTAACTTAAGTTTAGGTATAAAGTCTGAGTGGTTAAGTTTAGAGGTAAGATTAAGGATAAGGTGCTACATATATTGTATTAGATATATTCAAGTTGTGTAAAAAGACTGGACCGATTTAATAAAAACCATGTGTAATTTTAGAATGAAAGTGAGCTAAAGATAAGATTAATTAGAGAGTTATTTGTCCATGATAAATGATTTCATGGATTAAATGCCGTCACAGGCCCTCCATCTATAGTTAATCTGCCTCAATCTAGTGGCGACAGAGGGGAGTGACCGAAAAAAATGTAGAATGCAGATAAGATGCTACATTTATTGCTGAGAAAATGGAGGAATATTAATCTACCCTCCAAAGAAATCTGTCATAAGACTGGAGGAAAACGCTGTGTGTGTTTTGAGCGGTCAAACTAGCCACATTAAACCGTTGGAATTCTGTTTGAAGATAGAAGGAGTACGCTTTTTATAAAGATTTATATTAAATTAGACCAGTCGTCAGAGTAGTTAGGTATAAGATGATGTACTGATTGATGTAAACTAATTTAGGGTTAGGTATAACATCTAAAAGGTTATGTTTAGGGTAAGATTAAAGATAAGATGCTAAATATATTGCTGAGAAAATTAAAATTAGATTTGAACAGGGAAATTAGTGGATTTTTGTGTTATTATTCTGTCAGTAATCATTCCCATCCCACAATACGTCAGCTAGGTGTATCCGTATGGGAGTTTTGCCTACTAGCTTTGAATAACGTCAACTAGTGGTTCAGGAATGTTCTAATAAGAACTGCAGATCACCAATAACCAATCAAAAATGACCAAAACCATCAAATTAAATAGTGGTGGGAAAGAAAACAAGCGACTCAGTCAATCATACTAAGGTTCGAAGCAAGTCCCCCGTTTCTCCAGGCTCCGGCTAGAGAGGCACGCGCACAAGAGGCATTGTCGGCTCATGCTCTAGCTTAGCATCATGACTGAATCATAAGTGTGTAAAGGTGAAGTAGACAGGGTAATTAAGTTTGAAGGACAGACACAAGGAGGCTAGCTGTAACTACGGCGGACACCTCCCCTTGCCGCAATGGCGGTCTCTGTTTATGGCCCGTTTCCTTTCGTCTTCCCAGAGAGGTCCGATAAGAATGGGGGTAGAAATAAAGGTTTCTTCACGACCCGAATTCGATCAGAATGGGGGTAGAAATAAAGGTTATTTATGACCCGAACCTGGTCAGAATGGGGGTAGAAATAAAGGTCTCTTTATGACCCGAATCCGATCAGAATGGGGGTAGAAATAAAGGTTTCTTTATGACCCGAATCCGGTCAGAATGGGGGTAGAAATAAAGGTTTCTTTATGACCCGAATCCGATCAGAATGGGGGTGGAAATAAAGGTCTCTCTATGACCCGAATCCGACCAGAATGGGGGTAGAAATAAAGGTTTCTTTATGAGCCGAACCCGATCAGAATGGGGGTAGAAATAAAGGTTCCTCTATGACCCGAATCCCTACATCGTCCTCAAAGGGGGTCGGCCAGAAAGAGGTTGAAAGAAAGGTCAGGATGAAAAAGTGGGGAGAGAATGTGATTTGGATTTAGGCAAAGAGCTAGAGTGATCAAGGTTAATGGTCAGATTTAAGGGTAAATTGGTTTTTTTAAGGAATAACATAGTCTGTAGTTAGACTGAAGATTGTCTATTATTTGATATTTAGTTAAGAGTGTACCATTGGTTAATTACAGTGGTTTTAATTAAGAGTCAGATAGCTCTTTATGGAGATGTATTTTAGGGGAAATACAAAATTGAACCAAAATATATTTCTAAATAAAAGTTGAATTTAGAGATTTTAGAGACAAGTGTACCATAAGTGGATTTTAATTGTTTGAATTGAAAGTCAGATAGTTTTTTATGGAGATGTATATTAGGATTAGGTAAGTAGGCAGAATGGTTAGGTTTAGAGATAAAATTAAAGATGAGATGGTCCACCAATTGATTGATATTAACTTAAGTTCAGTCATCAAGTCTGAGTGGTTAAGCTTAGGAGTAAGATTAAAGATAAGGTGCTACATTTATTGCTGAGAAATGGAGGATTATTATTCTCCCCTGCTGAGTAGTCTGTATAAAAACAGAAGGAGTACGCTTTTTGTAGTGAATGGTCAAAATAGCCATAATGAACAGTTAGAAGTCTGTATAAATACAGAAGGAATGCGCTGTTTGTAATGAGTGGTCAAATTAGCCACAATAAACGGTAAGTAATCTGTATAAACACAAAAGGAGTACGCTTTTTATGGAGATTTATATTAGATTTAGATAAGCAGCCAGAGCGGTTACGTTTAGAGGTCAAATAAAGGATAAGATGGTGCACTGTTTGATGGATACTAACTTAAGTTTAGGCATTAAGTCTAAGTGGTTAAGTTTAGGGGTAGGATTAAAGGTAAGGTGCTACATTTATTGCTGAAAAATAGAGGAACATTCTACTCATCTCCTTAGTGGTCTGCTATAAGAGAGGAGGAATACGCTGTGTGTGTTTTGAGTGGTCATACTAGCCACAATAAACGGTTAGACCTCTGTCTGAAGACAGAAGGAGTACGCTTTTTGTAGTGAATGATCAAAATAGCCATAATGAACAGTTGGAAGTCTGTATAAATACAGAAGGAATGCGCTGTTTGTAATGAGTGGTCAAATTAGCCACAATAAACGGTAAGTAATCTGTATAAACACAAAAGGAGTACGCTTTTTATGGAGATTTATATTAGATTTAGATAAGCAGCCAGAGCGGTTACGTTTAGAGGTCAAATAAAGGATAAGATGGTGCACTGTTTGATGGATACTAACTTAAGTTTAGGCATTAAGTCTAAGTGGTTAAGTTTAGGGGTAGGATTAAAGGTAAGGTGCTACATTTATTGCTGAAAAATAGAGGAACATTGTCCTCACCTCCTAAGTGGTCCGCTATAAGAGAGGAGGAATACGCTGTGTGTGTTTTGAGCGGTCAAAATAGCCACAATGAACTGTTAGACCTCTAGCTCCCATGTCTCCATCTGGTGGCGACAGAGGGGAGAGACCGAAGGAAGTGTAGAATAGAGAAATACCTCATGAAAAGAAACTATTTTGTAATAACTAAATAATGTAAAAAGTGGAATTAAACCGTTGTTAAAGATCTCTCAAAATAAGGGGGACACCTCAGATCTCCCATTTAAAATGGGAGCAAAATAAAATGATAAATTCCTTAGTAAATACAGATATTCAGATCAAAGTGTACTACAAATGGATTATAATGGTTTTAATTGTGAGTCAGATAGCCCTTTTGTGGAGATTTATTTATAATTAAACAAGAAGTCAAAGAGCTCGGGCTCAGAACTTAAATTAAGGACAAGAAAGTCCAGTGTTTGAGTGATATTAATTGGAGTTTAGGTAATAAATAGTATATAGAGTAGTTAAGTTTTGTACATAAGATAAAATAAGATGTTATATTTATTTGCTGAACCATGGAGGATTATAAACCTCACATTTTTAGTAACCATATTGTGGAATAAAAAGTTCCAATGCCCTGGTGAAAAATAGTCAGTTTTTTTTGTACTCCCAAATATAAGTATTTGGTGAACAAAATAGTCCTTTATCATGGTTGGAACACATCGTCAGTGAATGAACCTGAAGGTCACTGGGGTTAGGGTTAGGGTTAGGGTTAGGGGTTAGGGTTAGGGTTAGGGTTAGGGTTAGGGTTAGGGTTAGGGTTAGGGTTAGGTTCTGTGTTTGGAGATGCATAACATGAAATGCTTCCTGCCATTTGACACACTTCCTCACAATGGAATTGGTATGTCAGCTTCAAGGAAGGTGCGTGGATATAGTGGGATTAGCGGATTCTGGGTGACAGCCTGCTGATCCTCCTCGTCCCTGAGGTGCTGGAGAGCACCCTCTGCCTGGGTGACAGCCTGCTGGACCTCTCACATGACTCTTACCCAGCTTCCAGACACTAATTACGGCGTGATTTAACCATGTGCATGGCCCTGTATCCAGCTCTCATCTTCTTGCAAGTGCTGCTTCACAGCATGTGATGTGCTGGAGAGCGCTCTCTGTCTGGGTGACAGCCTGCTGGTACTCTCACATGACTTTTACCCAGCTTCCAGACACTATTTACGGCGTGATTTAACCATGTGCATGGCCCTGGACCCAGCTCTCATCTCCTTGCAAGTGCTGCTTCACAGCATGTGAGGTGCTGGAGAGAGCTCTCTGTCTGGGTGACAGCCTGCTGGTACTCTCACATGACTTTTACCCAGCTTCCAGACACTATTTACGGCGTGATTTAACCATGTGCATGGCCCTGGACCCAGCTCTCATCTCCTTGCAAGTGCTGCTTCACAGCATGTGAGGTGCTGGAGAGAGCTCTCTGTCTGGGTGACAGCCTGCTGGTACTCTCACATGACTTTTACCCAGCTTCCAGAAACTAATTACGGCGTGATTTTACCATGTGCATGGCCCTGTATCCAGCTCTCATCTCCTTGCAAGTGCTGCTTCACAGCATGTGAGGTGCTGGAGAGAGCTCTCTGCCTGGGTGACAGCCTGCTGGTACTCTCACATGACTTTTACCCAGCTTCCAGACACTATTTACGGCGTGATTTAACCATGTGCATGGCCCTGGACCCAGCTCTCATCTCCTTGCAAGTGCTGCTTCACAGCATGTGAGGTGCTGGAGAGAGCTCTCTGTCTGGGTGACAGCCTGCTGGTACTCTCACATGACTTTTACCCAGCTTCCAGACACTAATTACGGCGTGATTTAACCATGTGCATGGCCCTGTATCCAGCTCTCATCTCCTTGCAAGTGCTGCTTCACAGCATGTGAGGTGCTGGAGAGAGCTCTCTGCCTGGGTGACAGCCTGCTGGTACTCTCACATGACTTTTACCCAGCTTCCAGACACTATTTACGGCGTGATTTAACCATGTGCATGGCCCTGGACCCAGCTCTCATCTCCTTGCAAGTGCTGCTTCACAGCATGTGAGGTGCTGGAGAGAGCTCTCTGTCTGGGTGACAGCCTGCTGGTACTCTCACATGACTTTTACCCAGCTTCCAGACACTAATTACGGCGTGATTTAACCATGTGCATGGCCCTGTATCCAGCTCTCATCTCCTTGCAAGTGCTGCTTCACAGCATGTGAGGTGCTGGAGAGAGCTCTCTGCCTGGGTGACAGCCTGCTGGTACTCTCACATGACTTTTACCCAGCTTCCAGACACTATTTACGGCGTGATTTAACCATGTGCATGGCCCTGGACCCAGCTCTCATCTCCTTGCAAGTGCTGCTTCACAGCATGTGAGGTGCTGGAGAGAGCTCTCTGTCTGGGTGACAGCCTGCTGGTACTCTCACATGACTTTTACCCAGCTTCCAGACACTAATTACGGCGTGATTTAACCATGTGCATGGCCCTGTATCCAGCTCTCATCTCCTTGCAAGTGCTGCTTCACAGCATGTGAGGTGCTGGAGAGAGCTCTCTGCCTGGGTGACAGCCTGCTGGTACTCTCACATGACTTTTACCCAGCTTCCAGACACTAATTACGGCGTGATTTAACCATGTGCATGGCCCTGGACCCAGCTCTCATCTTCTTGCAAGTGCTGCTTCACAGCATGTGATGTGCTGGAGAGCGCTCTCTGTCTGGGTGACAGCCTGCTGGTACTCTCACATGACTTTTACCCAGCTTCCAGACACTAATTACGGCGTGATTTAACCATGTGCATGGCCCTGGACCCAGCTCTCATCTTCTTGCAAGTGCTGCTTCACAGCATGTGATGTGCTGGAGAGCGCTCTCTGTCTGGGTGACAGCCTGCTGGTACTCTCACATGACTTTTACCCAGCTTCCAGACACTAATTACGGCGTGATTTAACCATGTGCATGGCCCTGTATCCAGCTCTCATCTCCTTGCAAGTGCTGCTTCACAGCATGTGAGGTGCTGGAGAGAGCTCTCTGCCTGGGTGAGAGCCTGCTGGACCTCTCACATGACTTGTACCCAGCTTCCAGACACTAATTACGGCGTGATTTAACCATGTGCATGGCCCTGGACCCAGCTCTCATCTCCTTGCAAGTGCTGCTTCACAGCATGTGAGGTGCTGGAGAGAGCTCTCTGCCTGGGTGACACCCTGCTGGTCCTCCTAGTCCCTTTTACCCAGCATTCACACACTAATTCCTGGGTAAGAAAGCCATGTGCATCACCCTGGATCTCTGCCTGTGAGTGTGGGACCCTGCTTACAGCAGTGAACCTGCATGACAAACATATGAATCAGGCATTTCAACACTATTCACTATCATGGGGCTATATAAATCAAATTGCGGGTAATTAGGAGCACAATTGTACCTTTTACTATTTAAATGTATTTGTATTATATATGTTTTGGCTATTAAAGTGACATTTCTGGGTGACTTTGTCAGTTTATGGAGCTTAGTCCACAATTCCCGGAGGTTCTGGGCCGAATTTGGGAGCTCATCGGCGGCTTGCTAAGCACTCCCAGCCGTGGAAAGCAAAAAAAAGTAAATAAAACGGTCAATTACATGTTAAAATAATCAACAATGAAGTTCCTGTCCATTTCATGTACATTTCCTCGTGTCCATTTCATGTACATTTGATGGGGGAGTCACATTTGGATGAAAGTGACCCAATTCCCGGAGGTTCTGGGCCGAATTTGGGAGCTCATATGCGGCCTGCCGTGCACTCCCAGCCGTGGAAAGCAAAAAAAAGTCAATAAAACGGTCAATTACATGTTAAAATAATCAACAATGAAGTTCCTGTCCATTTCATGTACATTTCCTCGTGTCCATTTCATGTACATTTGATGGGGGAGTCACATTTGGATGAAAGTGACCCAATTCCCGGAGGTTCTGGGCCGAATTTGGGAGCTCATCGGCGGCCTGCCGTGCACTCCCAGCCGTGGAAAGCAAAAAAAAGTAAATAAAACGGTCAATTACATGTTAAAATAATCAACAATGAAGTTCCTGTCCATTTCATGTACATTTCCTCGTGTCCATTTCATGTACATTTCCTCGTGTCCATTTCATGTACATTTCCTCGTGTCCATTTCATGTACATTTCCTCGTGTCCATTTCATGTACATTTCCTCGTGTCCATTTCATGTACATTTGATGGGGGAGTCACATGTGGATGAAATTGACCCAATTCCCGGAGGTTCCGGGCCGAATTTAGGAGCTCATATGCGGCCTGCCGTGCACCCCCACCCGTGGAAAGCAAAAAAAAGTAAATCAAACGGTCAATTATATCTTAAATTCATCAAAAACTACGTTTTTAAAAATTCTCGAAAAACGGCTAAGTGCCAACGGGTGAGGGGAGCAACCCTTTGGCGCTTCGGGCGGAAGCCCCGGAGACATTTCCACTGACCCGTTGCACTTTTCAACGGAGAGGGGAAGTGAGACCTCCCCTCCTCCGTTAACAATTTTCATTCAACTTTTCCAAGCTACCTTCTGCACGAAATCGGAAACCCGGTTTTTGAGAGCACTTAGAAAAAAACAGCCTATTTCTCATGATGGGGAAATCATGGAGGAATGCATCCGATGAGTGAGCACTTTGGATCGGATACAACGAGACACTATTTTCGGACACAATTGTTGCCCGGAGGACCCCCAATCACGGTTCTTACAAAACTTTAAGTTTTTGAACTGGCCTCTGGAGGAATGCAAGGGGAGTTTCGACGGAATAACGAGACACTATTTTCGGACACATTTTCACCATTTTAACCCCTTTTTATGGTTCTTCCAAAAGTTAACTTTAACTTATTTTGCCTCTGGAGGAATGCAAGGGGAGTTGCCAGGGGACTCTACCTGCATTATGAGGCACTATTTTCGGACACATTTTCACCATTTTCACCCCTTTTCTGCGGTTCTTCCAAAAGTTAACTTGAACTTTTTCTGACTCTGGAGGAAGGTGGGGTGAGTTGTCAGGGGACTCTACCCGCCTTAGGAGGCACTATTTTCGGACACATTTTCACCATTTTCACCCCTTTTCTGCGGTTCTTCCAAAAGTTAACTTGAACTTTTTCTGACTCTGGAGGAAGGTGGGGTGAGTTGTCAGGGGACTCTACCCGCCTTAGGAGGCACTATTCCCGGACACATTTTCACCATTTTCACCCCTTTTCTGCGGTTCTTCCAAAAGTTAACTTGCACTTTTTCTGACTCTGGAGGAAGGTGGGGTGAGTTGTCAGGGGACTCTACCCGCCTTAGGAGGCACTATTCCCGGACACATTTTCACCATTTTCACCCCTTTTCTGCGGTTCTCCCAAAAGTTAAGTCAGACTTTTTTCCTGATTTCTCACTGATCGAATGGCAAACGCGACCCGCCATCGGAGGGCCTCTGCCGGCCCGGCCTCGTGCCGGTGCTCTGGCGGTCGGTTCCTCCGAACTGCGGGTTCGACTCTGATGGCCGGGAGGGTGTGCTGCGTGGGGGGTGGGTAACCCTGCGTGTCTCTTCCCTCCCGGGCCGCCCGATATGAAGCGTGACCGAGACGAACCGTCTGACTCAGGGGTCCCACCACGGGTCCCGCGGCGGGACGGAGGTTCCAGCCGCGGTGCGCCCGGCAAACACTGTCGTTTCTCGAACCCTCCACTGTTGCATAGCGGCCTTCGTCGGCTGCGGCATTCAGCAATTGGCCTTGCTCCGGGCACCGGTTCCCAAGGGGGCTAACGTTCGGTGGCTTCACATGATATAGGGTCGACCCTACTTCATCACAGGCTTACCTATATGATCCTGCGTAAACAGAGCAACACTCGAGGGGAGGGCCCTGGCTGTTTCGGCAGCCTCCGCTCCTCTCTTCTCTCCCTACCCAAGGCGAGCTCGTGCTCCCGCTGTAAAAGGCAAATGCGCGGGCACCCCACCGCCACTCTCTCTGAGCCTGGCTCCCGAGCAGGGCGTTCTCCCCGGCAACCCGCCAGCAGATGAAAAACACCCACCTCTCCGCCTCTTCCGAGGGAACCGCGCGGGGGGGTCTGCTGGAGGCTCATGCCGGGTGCTCCGTCCTGCGTTTCACCCACCCAGACCCGGCTCGAAAACTCGGAACTCGGAACTCGGACTCCAGCGCGGTGTGGCGGCCTCGCCCTGGCCGCCCACCGTGCGCCCTCCGGGGTACCTACTCTCATGCCCCCTCCCACCACGGGTCTGCTGTGTATCAGCGAATTTGACCCACCATTGGAGGGCAACCCTGCGTGTCCGGATACATTTTATCCACCCAGACCCGGCTCGAAAACTCGACTCTGATGCCTTTCCGAACCGAAGCGTTACAGAGCCGAATCCTCAGGGGTCCCATTTTGCATGAATGATGGAAATAAACACAGACAGCTATTTTACAGGACTTGATTGGTAGGTGTATTTTCACTGCTTTTTGGAAATACACCAAATGTGTTTGAAGAAGCTCATTAATGCCCATGTGATGTTGTCCAGAACATTACGGAGCTTCATTTAACCACATATATTACCAGGGGCACTGTACTGGAACCTCCCCACCTCTGCCGGGGCACTAAGTAAGGTCTTACTTGGATGTCCTTATGTGTTTAGTTAAAGTGCTGTGAATAAGGCCGACTATGGTCAGAGTGCTGTGAATAAGTCCGACTATGGAGTCCGATGTGCGGACTGTAAAGCACCGCAAAATAGACCCCCTTATATATAACCAGGGCCATGAGAACATCCGGTACAGGAGGATGGTTGCTGCTGTGAATAAGTCCGACTATGGAGTCCGATGTGCGGACTGTAAAGCACCGCAAAATAGACCCCCTTATATATAACCAGGGCCATGAGAACATCCGGTACAGGAGGATGGTTGCTGCTGTGAATAAGTCCGACTATGGAGTCCGATGTGCGGACTGTAAAGCACCGCAAAATAGACCCCCTTATATATAACCAGGGCCATGAGAACATCCGGTACAGGAGGATGGTTGCTGCTGTGAATAAGTCCGACTATGGAGTCCGATGTGCGGACTGTAAAGCACCGCAAAATAGACCCCCTTATATATAACCAGGGCCATGAGAACATCCGGTACAGGAGGATGGTTGCTGCTGTGAATAAGTCCGACTATGGAGTCCGATGTGCGGACTGTAAAGCACCGCAAAATAGACCCCCTTATATATAACCAGGGCCATGAGAACATCCGGTACAGGAGGATGGTTGCTGCTGTGAATAAGTCCGACTATGGAGTCCGATGTGCGGACTGTAAAGCACCGCAAAATAGACCCCCTTATATATAACCAGGGGCACGAGTTTCTTGAGGGTGTAATCATCTGGGTTTAGTCCGTGGGGGAGTGCTTAAGTTCGGGGGCCCGGGGTCCCAAGGTGCTCGAGGTTATGGAAGTACTTATGTCAGGGAGATATGCTGGAGGTCTGTAGTCCGTGTTTTGGGGCTCTGTGAGCGGCCAATAAAATGAAGTTCCTGTCCATTTCATGTACATTTCCTCGTGTCCATTTCATGTACATTTCCTCGTGTCCATTTCATGTACATTTCCTCGTGTCCATTTCATGTACATTTGATGGGGGATTCACATGTGGATGAAATTGACCCAATTCCCGGAGGATCCGGGCCGAATTTGGGAGCTCATATGCGGCCTGCCGTGCACCCCCACCCGTGGAAAGCAAAAAAAAGTAAATAAAACGGTCAATTATATCTTAAATTCATCAAAAACTACGTTTTTAAAAATTCTCGAAAAACGGCTAAGTGCCAACGGGTGAGGGGGGCAACCCTTTGGCGCTTCGGGCGGAAGCCCCGGAGACATTTCCACTGACCCGTTGCACTTTTCAACGGAGAGGGGAATTGAGACCTCCCCTCCTCCGTTAACAATTTTCATTCAACTTTTCCAAGCTACCTTCTGCACGAAATCGGAAACCCGGTTTTTGAGAGCACTTAGAAAAAAACGGGCTATTTCTGATGATGGGGAAATCATGGAGGAATGCGTCCGATGCGTGAGCACTTTGGATCGGATACAATTGTTGCATGAATGACCCCCATCATGGTTCTTACCAAACTTTAAGTATTGATTCCTCTGGAGGAATTCAAGGGGAGTTACCACGGAATAACGAGACACTATTTCCGGATTCATTTTATCCATTTTCACCCCTTTTCTGCGGTTCTTCCAAAAGTTAACTTGAACTTTTTCTGACTCTGGAGGAATGTAGTGTGAGTTGTCAGGGGACTCTACCCGCCTTATGATGCACTATTTTCGGATTCATTTTATCCATTTTCACCCCTTTTCTGCGGTTCTTCCAAAAGTTAACTTGAACTTTTTCTGACTCTGGAGGAATGTAGTGTGAGTTGTCAGGGGACTCTACCCGCCTTATGATGCACTATTTTCGGATACATTTTATCCATTTCACCGCTTTTCTACGGTTCTCCAAAAAGTTAACTTTGACTTTTTCTGACTCTGGAGGAATGTATGGTGAGTTGTCAGGGGACTCTACCCGCCTTATGAGGCACTATTTCCGGATACATTTTATCCATTTTCACCGCTTGTCTACAGTTCTTTCCAAAAGTTAACTTTAACTTTGTCTGACTCTGGAGGAATGCAAGGGGAGTATAAATTGGACTCTTCTTGCCGTTTGTCTTGTCAAAATTGAGGGGTGTGTTTGAGGGGAGGGCCTTGGTCCTCTCTTTTCTCCCTCCCCGAGACCAGCTTGTGCTCCCGCTGTAAAAGGCAAATGCGCGGGTACCCACTGCCACTCACCCTGAGCCTGGCTCCCGAGCAGGGCGTTCTCCCCGGCAACCCGCCAGCAGATGAAAAACACCCACCTCTCCGCCTCTTCCGAGGGACGAGGGAACCGCGCGGGGGGGTCTGCTGGAGGCTCATGCCGGGTGCTCCGTCCTGCGTTTCACCGGGACCCGGCTCGAACACTCGGAACTCTGACTCCAGCGCGGTGTGGCGGCCTCGCCCTGACCGTCCACCGTGCGCCCTCCGGGTACCCGATTCCTCTGCCTCCTCCGGGGGCAGGTGCGATGGGTTCAATGCTTTCTTCCCCCGGGACGGAGCGCCCGGAAGGTACTGTTATCCCCACGTTGTCGTACCCAAAACTGTCTTGTGAAAATGTGAATGAAAAGCCCATATGCACTCTGTGTTCGAACACATTTAAATACGATATGCCTCCAAAGTGTCCGCTGTGCAAGAAGCCCTACCTAGCTCTGAGTAAGCACCTGAAAAACACGCACCGTGTGTACAACACCAAGGAGAGGAGCATCATTCTATCAATTGCAAATGGAAGGATCAATATAAGGTGCCATGCCTGTATTATTGTCGGATGCGAATATCACGGTACCAGACTTGACCGCCATCTAATCAAAGATCACAGAGAGCTATCCCCGGAGGAGGTACGTGTGGCCCTTCGTAAGATCAAGAAAAAAGTAGCAATGGATAAGCTACAGGCTCTCCGGCAAAGTATCCCTGCTATAGAAATGAGAACCGCTGTGGATGATGTATTTGATACAGATGAGGACGTTCTGGGACACCCTCCAGCCCTCTCCCCACATACGGTCTGTGAAAACCAGTACTGTCGGGAAACAAGTGCTGAGAGGGACATTCTTTTGAATGAGGTGAGGACCCTGCGCTACAAGCTGCAGAAGCAACTAAATACAAATCAACCGAGGGCCGAGACACACACTGAGTTTATTGAAGATGAATCAGTGGCTGTAGCTTCCTGCAGCACGACCACGGCTGAACAATCGGTCCCTCCCCATTTCTCCCCCGGGTCCTCTGGAAAGGGACGCGGGAATACAATGCGGAAGATCAAGCTACCTGGACTCATGGAGGAGTACATCAAAGCTTACGGGGAACATCTCAATGGAATCGACCCTACGCCAAAGCAGAGAGAAAATACAATTTCAAGGGTCAGCCGTATCAAAACATTCATCCTGTATATGATACACGATCGTACACTCATGTGCAATTGGCTGTTCCTTAGAGATGTGAAAAGGATCCGTTCCTGGCCCCAAAGCTTAATGGATTCTGGGAAGAAAGTCACAACGGCTGCCTTTTACCTGAAAAATGTGGCACATTTTGTGAATTACATGTGTGACGCACCATGTCCGTGGACCCGGATAAATCGACAAGATTTGCGCTATATCACGCAAGAGGTGAAGTCCGGCCTGCGGTCCCTGAAGCGAAAGGTAGTGGTACACCAAATGGCTGTGAAGCGGAACAAAATAGACAATCTGCCATGCCAGGCAGACCTTTTGTCCTGCATGACTGCTGCTAAGAGGCGCATTCCAGAACTTCTTGAACAGATGGCAATCAATCCAACCAACGCAACACGTTACTTGCTTTATGGGTACATCACTCTCAATTGGAGCTGCCTCTACGGTCATCGCCCGGGTGTGTACGCCAACCTCACTAATGCTGAATTCATAGATGCGGGAAAACGGGGGAATGAATATGGCTATTTAATTCACGTCAAAGAACACAAGACGGCCAATGCGTTTGGGGAAGCGCAATTGCACCTGTCAAAACAGGAGTTCGATTGGATGAAGAGGTGGATGGAGATAAAACAAACCTTACCCTGTAGGCATAGCCAATTCTTCCTGTTCACAGAGGGGAGAGGACCCTCACAAAATTTAAGCCGCGACTTGAGAATGGCATGGAAAGATGTTGGGCTTCAAGGTACCATCACGTTCACAGAGCTCCGCACTGCCCTCGCTGACAATGTAAGTAGAATATAACATATTGTCTGGTTGCATCCCGCATGACACAAGTTACATCCACTAATTTTTTTTTCAGGCCAAGAAGTTCCATGAACCGGTGAACCGTAAAAAGCTATCCGACTTTATGTGCCACAATACGCATACTGCTGACAGGTTTTATGCATTCATGCCGGACATAAAGGAGGCTGCGGAGATACGCAACATGTTTACTGACTCATTGGTTGCAGCAGCTAAATCTGGAGCAGAAGCAGCGGTTCAAGCAGGAGCTGAAGCTGAAGAATCATCCTCAGAAATAGACATTTGCTCAGGGGACACAAGCAGCTCTGATGAGGCCCTTAGCACCGTTATATACAATGACACCACAGAATTGTCGTCTTCCACAGACGAGGAATTAAATCGGGATTAAAGGAATAGTCAACAGTCGAGGAGAATGGAAGTGGACCAAAATGTACAGAGTTTAGACATTCACGTGTGCAAATACCTGTATGTTAATGTTTCTATGTTCTATGTTCTATGTTGTATTTATGTGTTTAAATAAAGTCATTTTACCACAAAACATAATTGTGAAACTCCTTCAAGGTCCCCAGGGGCATGTGGTTCTGGTGGGTGAGTTTAGTCCGAGTGAGGATGGCTCAAGTGTGGGAGGATGTGTAAGGCAGACGAGGGTAAAACAAGTTAAAGTGTGAACCTCCAGCAGGGCAGGTGGTGCTGCTGTGAATAAGTCCGACTATGGATGCCGATGTGCGGACGGTAAAGCACCGCAAAATACACCACCTTTAAGTATTACCAGGGCCATGAGAACATCCTCCACAGGAGGGTGGTGGTGCTGCTGCTGTGAATAAGTCCGACTATGGAGTCTGATGGTCGGACTGTAAAGCACCGCAAAATAGACCCCCTTATAGATTACCAGTGCCATGAGAACATCCTCCACAGGAGGGTGGGTGGTGCTGCTGTGAATAAGTCCGACTATGGAGTCTGATGGTCGGACTGTAAAGCACCGCAAAATAGACCCCCTTATAGATTACCAGTGCCATGAGAACATCCTCCACAGGAGGGTGGGGTGCTGCTGTGAATAAGTCCGACTATGGAGTCTGATGGTCGGACTGTAAAGCACCGCAAAATAGACCCCCTTATAGGTTACCAGTGCCATGAGAACATCCTCCATAGGAGGGTGGGTGCTGCTGCTGTGAATAAGTCCGACTATGGAGTCTGATGGGCGGACTGTAAAGCACCGCAAAATAGACCCCCTTATAGGTTACCAGTGCCATGAGAACATCCTCCACAGGAGGGTGGGTGCTGCTGTGAATAAGTCCGACTATGGAGTCTGATGGTCGGACTGTAAAGCACCGCAAAATAGACCCCCTTATAGGTTACCAGTGCCATGAGAACATCCTCCACAGGAGGGTGGGTGCTGCTGTGAATAAGTCCGACTATGGAGTCTGATGGTCGGACTGTAAAGCACCGCAAAATAGACCCCCTTATAGGTTACCAGTGCCATGAGAACATCCTCCACAGGAGGGTGGGTGCTGCTGTGAATAAGTCCGACTATGGAGTCTGATGGGCGGACTGTAAAGCACCGCAAAATAGACCCCCTTATAGGTTACCAGTGCCATGAGAACATCCTCCACAGGAGGGTGGGTGCTGCTGTGAATAAGTCCGACTATGGAGTCTGATGGTCGGACTGTAAAGCACCGCAAAATAGACCCCCTTATAGATTACCAGTGCCATGAGAACATCCTCCACAGGAGGGTGGGTGCTGCTGTGAATAAGTCCGACTATGGAGTCTGATGGTCGGACTGTAAAGCACCGCAAAATAGACCCCCTTATAGGTTACCAGTGCCATGAGAACATCCTCCACAGGAGGGTGGGTGGTGCTGTGAATAAGTCCGACTATGGAGTCTGATGGGCGGACTGTAAAGCACCGCAAAATAGACCCCCTTATAGATTACCAGGGCCATGAGAACATCCTCCACAGGAGGGTGGGTGGTGCTGTGAATAAGTCCGACTATGGAGTCTGATGGGCGGACTGTAAAGCACCGCAAAATAGACCCCCTTATAGGTTACCAGGGGCACGAGTTTCTTGAGGGTGAAATCATCTGGGTTTAGTCCGTGGGGGAGTGCTTAAGTTCGGGGGCCCGGGGTCCCAAGGTGCGCGAGGTTATGGAAGTACTTATGTCAGGTATATATGCTGGAGGTCTGTAGTCCGTGTTTTGGGTCTCTGTGAGGGGCCAAAGTGAGGTGGTTTTCCCGGTGTATGTCATGGAAGTCTGAGATAGCCTGTTTGCCCATGTCAAATCTTATTATGAGGCACTATTTCGGGATCCATTTTCACCATTTTAATCCCTTTATCTGGTTCTTCCAACAGTTAACTTGTACTTATTTAGCCTGTGGAGGAATGCAAGGGTAGTTATCAGGGGACTCTACCTGCATTATGAGGCACTATTTCGGGATCCATTTTCATCCATTTTAATCCCTTTATCTGGTTCTTCCAACAGTTAACTTGTACTTATTTAGCCTGTGGAGGAATGCAAGGGTAGTTATCAGGGGACTCTACCTGCATTATGAGGCACTATTTCGGGATCCATTTTCACCATTTTAATCCCTTTATCTGGTTCTTCCAACAGTTAACTTGTACTTATTTAGCCTGTGGAGGAATGCAAGGGTAGTTATCAGGGGACTCTACCTGCATTATGAGGCACTATTTCGGGATCCATTTTCATCCATTTTAATCCCTTTATCTGGTTCTTCCAACAGTTAACTTGTACTTATTTAGCCTGTGGAGGAATGCAAGGGTAGTTATCAGGGGACTCTACCTGCATTATGAGGCACTATTTCGGGATCCATTTTCACCATTTTAATCCCTTTATCTGGTTCTTCCAACAGTTAACTTGTACTTATTTAGCCTGTGGAGGAATGCAAGGGTAGTTATCAGGGGACTCTACCTGCATTATGAGGCACTATTTCGGGATCCATTTTCACCATTTTAATCCCTTTATCTGGTTCTTCCAACAGTTAACTTGTACTTATTTAGCCTGTGGAGGAATGCAAGGGTAGTTATCAGGGGACTCTACCTGCATTATGAGGCACTATTTCGGGATCCATTTTCACCATTTTAATCCCTTTATCTGGTTCTTCCAACAGTTAACTTGTACTTATTTAGCCTGTGGAGGAATGCAAGGGTAGTTATCAGGGGACTCTACCTGCATTATGAGGCACTATTTCGGGATCCATTTGACCCATTTTAATTGTAAACTGAATTAAAACAGTCCCCACGCCCTTTGAAACTAATCTACCCACGTTTAGCATGCTATTTTCGGTTACAAATGGTATCTTATCACCATTGGTGTGCCTGTATTTAACAACAAAAAGCTTACAGCACCGGGTATTCCCAGGCGGTCTCCCATCCAAGTACTGACCCGGCCCGACCCTGCTTAGCTTCCGAGATCGGACGAGATCGGGCGCGCTTTTTTTTTTTTTTTTTTATCTTTATTATAATCGTTTAAAAAACATAACAATTACACAGTTACATTTTAAAAACTTTCATTATTGTCCACCTTACCAGTCCTAAAAAAAAAGGACCCCAAGGCTTATTCAATCATTATACCACATTGTCCCCCCTTACAGTTCCCCACAACATAGGAGGAACCCCCAGGCTTCCACCCAAATCAAAAAACAAAACAAAACAAATATCTATAACCACTCCATTCTACCCAAATCCATACTACCTAATCATGCGCCCACTCTCCACTTTCCACCTTACCCCGTGCCGTCTTAATCGCCGCTTTTTTCCTCCTTTCCCAATATTTCTCCCAAACCTCCACTGTTTCCCCCCTTTTCAATCCATATATCCTCCTTGTCATATACATTTCATTCGCCTCCTCCTCATCTACCCACTCACCCTTCTTATTTCTCACCCCCAGACTCACACAAACTTCCTCCAAACCCTGCTTTTTATACTTCTCCCTTATCTTCTCTCTCTCTCTCTCTCTCTCAATATCACTCTCAGTCTCACTCTCCATCTCACTCTCATTCTCACTCTGCCTCTCCTCTCCAACCTCTTCCTCCTTCCTATCACCCCCTCCCTTCCCCCCCTCCCCTGTCGCAATCTCCTCACCCTTTCCCTCCTCTTTTCCCTTCTCATCCTCCACCTTACTAACATCCTCTCTCCCCCTCTCTTCCTCCCTCCTTTTTTGCTCCTCTTCTTCCTCTTCCATCTTCTCCCCCCATCCCTTCCTTTCCTCCTCTGACTCAACTTCCTCATCCTTTCCCTTCTCTTTCTCCTTCTCATCCTCTCTCTCTCTCTCTTCCTCTCTCTCCCTTGCTTTTCCCTCTTCCATCTCCACCTCATTCCCATCTCCTCCTCTTTCAACCTCCTTTCCATTCCCCTTCATCCTCTTTATATATTTCCTCCCACTTGTTTCACCATCAATCCCACACACAGACCCTTCATCAACACCACCACCATCACCTTCATCATCATCATCATCACTTATCCCCTCACCATCACCATTACTTCCCCCCTCTCGTTGTCTTTTCCTTTCTGCTTCTCCCTCTCCACCCACACCCTCACAACCATCCATTCTCCCCTCATCACATTTGCCCGCACCTTCAGGCCCCAACCCACCCTCTCCACCCCCCTGTTTAGGGGGGGGGGGAGGGGGCTTAGAATTGGGGCCTTCCGGGGGGGGGGAATGACTCCTCTTCCCCCTCTGCTCCCTTTTGGGGCCCTTGCTCCCTCCCTTCTCTCCTCTCCCTCCCCATCCCACAGTTCCTCGCAAGATGCCCCGACCCCCTACACCTAAGGCACATAATAGCCGGGCACTCTCTATAAATGTGCCCTGGCCTAAGACAGTTATGACACACATGGCTCTGCCCATCATGCTTCACATTATAAAACTCCACTCCCCCCACCCCTTCAAACTTGGTTGAATACGGGAGGGATTTGACCTCTCCCCCAAACTCCACCCTCAGATACCTCGTGCCATCTGCTATTTTTGTCCCCTGCACACACCTCCTTATCACCCTTGACACAGGTTTCACCCCCCAGTCCAACAGTTTCCGCAATATTATATCATCCTTTATATACACCGGTAAATACATGAAAGATACAATTGTGTCCTTTTTCACCAGCTCCCGTGCTTCCACCATCACCCCTTTCACC